>NC_037329.1:101306273-101609303 GCF_002263795.3 Bos taurus
AACATAAACTGCTTCCTATGCTGTATATGTAATTCCTCCATATCCACTATACAGTAAAGAGTTCTGTTTCTTTGGAAAATATTTTCATGTACAGATGTTACTTAAAATTTCTAATTTAAACATGTGGATATTATTTTAGATTTGCTAAATATATTTTAAAAGGACAGATAAAAATGTTTCCTCTAATGTTAAAAATATTTATAGTGTCTAATTTGTTTTCCATGAAAATATAGGGCTTCCCTGGTGGCTGAGATGATAAAGAATCTGCCTGCAATGCAGGAGATCTGGGTTCGATCCGTGGGTCAGGAAGTTCGCCAGGAGGAGGAAATGACAACCCACTCCAGTATTCTTGACAGGAAAATCTCATGGACAGAAGAGCCTGGCAGGCTACAGTCCAGAGGGTCTCAATTTCAAGGAAATATTACAGTGTTAGCAAGTTAAAAGTAACATTTATTTCTTATGACTATGAATGACTGTGAGTAGATTTAATTCTTCTTTCATTTCGTAAGTTATCAAACTCAGAATTACTCAAAATATACTCAAAATTGATAAATGTTAAAATTTTTTTTTTTAGCAATATCAAGAATTTGAGGAGATAAACATTTTACTTGGTTTGGACTTTAAATATTTATTTATTTCCCCAAACTTAACTTTGTAACAAAAGAACATTCTAAAATATAAACAAAGAAATCATCTTGGAATTTAGTTGAATAAACACTATGAGTGCCTTTTATTGTGAGGCAGAAAGTTCTGATATTTTATGAATTAAGGAGGCATTCTCCCCATTCTCAAGAAAATTGTGTGCAATTTAGTTTGAATTATTAATGTAGGGGAGATTAAGAGATTTATGATTCCCTTGGGTCTTCCCTGGTAGCTCAGCTGGTAAAGAATACATCTGCAATACAGGAGACCCCAGTTTGATTCCTGAGTTGGTAAGATCCCCTGGAGAAGGGAAAGGCTACCCACTCCTGTATTTTGGCCTGGAGAATTCCATGGACAGAGGTGCCTGGCAGCTGCAGTTCACGGGGTCACAAAGAGTCAGACACGACTGAGGTACTTTCACTATGGCTATGGCTCACTCCCGTCCTGCCCTTCTCCCTCATATCATCTTGTTAGGCCTCAGGATTAGACATCTTATCTGGGCTTCTCAGGTGGCAGTCTTCAAGAACTGGCTTGCCAATGCTGGAGACATGGGTACAATCCATGGATCAGGAAGATCCCCTGGAGAAGGAAATAGCAGCCCACTCCAGTATTCTTGCCTGGGAAATCCCATGGACAGAGGAACCTGGTGGGCTACAGTCCATGGAGTTGCCCAGAGTTGGGCACGACTGAGGGACAGAGAACACACACATATGGGAGGACCTGAAGATAATTCCACCTTTTAGAATAATCGAAGTTCCATGTATCATGAAAAGGTTGTAAGGCAAGCAGGAGCTCTGTCTTCCAAACAGAAGTTATTTGACACTTTTGTAAAATATGGCTATTAAGAAAGCAGAAGAAGAGCCTTTAAGCTAAACCATGAAAATGTATTTTTAGTAGTCCCCACACTGGCACTCCTATCCTCCAGTGGTCCAGCATGCTGGTGTCAGGCTGAGTTCCTCACAAGTACCTTGAACTACTTCCATTTGAACCCCTTCAAAAACCTTCTTTCCAAGATCTCAGAGCCCTTTGTAACATACCTCTTTCAAGGTCTTATTTATCTCCACTCTGTACCTTGCCACGTTTGAAATCACGTACAAACTGATGTGCAGTCTTCTTTGTGAGGACCTGGGCTGGATTCACTCTGAGGCTGGTGTATACTTCAGAAAGTTGAAGAGTTGGAGATGACTGACTGAGCACATGCACAGCACTGTCAGTGAATGCACCAAGATTAAGGTGCACTTAAGTTTATAGTGGATAGAAACTGACTGAATAGGAAACAAAAATAAAAAGTCGTTCCAGTTTCTACTGTAGTTCAGGACAGATAACTGTGACTACAGAATATCATATGAAGTAGCAAAAATGCGAACAGAAAAGTTAGATGAAAAAGAAATGAAGCTGTTAAGCAAGCACATGAATTCGAGTTGACTTTTGTGACTGGTGGGCCAGGGGAGTTTTGACAGAATCCACAAACAATGAATTTTAGTCTCCAGCATTCCACATTTGGCAGAATACAGTCCATGGGGTGGCAAAGAGTTGGAAATGACCAAGCAACTGAGCACACACTCTACATTCCTAAGTAATGCTTTGGCTCGAGTTTAGAGAAATCAGAGTGAAGTAAATGAGAAAATAGAGTTTGGGGACTGCTGAGCAAGGTAAAACCTGGTTTGAATTTGGGCAAATGGATGGAGAGACTTTATAGCTCCTAGAATAACCAGGTAAAACCCTTGTTTCAGTAGCCAAAGCAGGGTTTTCTGCTGTATATCAGTGATGCCTCTGCACAGTTACCCTCTGCCATCTGTCCCTAGATTTTCAGCTCCATAATTAGAGACTTTCTGAATTTTAATCAAAACGACTTCGTATGATGTTTACACTGGCTCATTATGACAAAGAGTACTGGAAAAGCAAGTAGCATAGCTGTGTTCTTT
The DNA here is from genome assembly GCF_002263795.3 of Bos taurus. Taxonomy (NCBI): domain Eukaryota; kingdom Metazoa; phylum Chordata; class Mammalia; order Artiodactyla; family Bovidae; genus Bos; species Bos taurus. The sequence goes on from NC_037329.1 coordinate 101,308,841, forward strand.
AACTGGAAAATAAGATTGTGGCAATGTCAAATTAACACCAGCAAGGTCCATGCGGCACAAGGATGTCACCATCCTCCATCACAGCTCAGTAAATACCTTGGAAATATCCTGCATTAAAAACACTATGACAGAGTATTCTTGATTCCAAATTTTAAAAATAAGCTTAAATATGACCAACTAATTTTCTTACTAACTGCCTAGTTATAACATTAATAACATCAATAGCCCTAGCAATTTAGTGACTTCAGGTCACAGTTTATATCTTTAAAAAATGTATTTGTTGACTAGAGCCTATTATTTTCTTCTAAGCCTGGTAAATTTTTGTCAGCATCTCCACTTCTCAGCCCCGTGTGACTTACATAACAAATACAATTAGACTGTTTGCCTTTTAATTAAAATTCTATGTATGTGGTCTATTTATTCAGAAACTTCAAACTTTATCTCTCTGATAGGATAGTTAATATATAAAGTACATTAAGGGATTCTCAATTATCATTTAAAGCTCGTTATTGGCAATGTTTAGTAGCAATACAGTAAAGTTACAAACACTTCTATATGCTTCTTTTACTGCCTCACTTTGTGCAGTTGTCTGCAAAAACAAAGTTTCCAAATTTAACAGGGAAAATTTCATTGCTAATTAGATTTAGAAAGTAGTCTAAAAACTAATAGCAAAAAATAAATTTAAGAAGGGGGGCAATTAATCCAAAATTATCCATGAAATCTTTACTGCTGCTGCTGCTGCTAAGTCACTTCAGTCGTGTCCGACTCTGTGCGACCCCATAGACAGCAGCCCACCAGGCTCCCCCGTCCCTGGGATTCTCCAGGCAAGAATACTGGAGTGGGTTGCCATTCCTTCTCCAATGCATGCATGCATGCTGAATTGCTTCAGTCGTGTGCGACTCTGTGAGACCCTATGGACAGCAGCCCAGCAGGCTCCTCCGTCCACAGGATTCTCTAGGCAAGAATACTGGAGTGGGTTGCCATTCCTTCTCCAGAAATCTTTACTGTACTGTGTAAAGTCTGTTTTCAGTTTACTTCCCTGTGAGGTTTGTAAAACAGTGATTAAAATAATATATAAGTGCATACTAAAATAACTGGTGGAAAAAAAACTTATAATGGACATCTTCAGTTTAGTTCAGTTCAGTCACTCAGTTGTGTCCGATTTTTTGTGACCCCATGAACTGTATCACACCAGGCCTCCCTATCCATCACCAACTGGGGAGTCTACCCAAACTCATGTCCATTGAGTTGGTGATGCCATCCGACCATCTCATCTTCTGTCGTCCTCTTCTCCTCCTGCCCTCAATCTTTCCCAACATCAGGGTCTTTTCAAATAAGTCAGCTCTTCACATCAGGTGGCCAAAATATTGGAGTTTCAGCTTTAGCATCAGTCCTTCCAATGAACACCTAGGACTGATCGCCTTTAGGATGGACTGGTTGGATCTCCTTGCAGTCCAAGGGACTCTCAAGAGTCTTTTCAACACCACAGTTCAAAAGCATCAATTCTTAAGCGCTCAACTTTCTTTATAGTCCAACTCTCACATCCATACATGACTACTAGAAAAAACATAGCCTTGACAAGACGGACCTTTGCTGACAAAGTAATGTCTTTGCTTTTTAACATGTTGTCTAGGACATCTTACCTATATGAAAAAAGGGACCTTATATTCTTGTATATTTTAGAGAATTTACGTTTATCACACGGGCTTCCCAGGTGGTACTAGTGGTAAAGAACCCATCTGGCGATGCAGGAGAGAGGAGGGGGTAAGGTTTGATCCCTGGGTTGGGAAGATCCCTTGGAGGAGAGTGTGGCAATCCACTCCAGTATTCTTGCCTGGAAAAGCCCACAAACAGAAGAATCTGACAGGCTACAGTCCATAGAGTAGCAAAGAGTTGGACACGACTGAACAATTTAGCCCACGTTCACACTTATCCACTCCAGTGTTCTTGCCTGGAGAATCCCAGGGACAGGGGAGCCTGGTGGGCTTCCGTCTATGGGGTCGCACAGAGTTGGACACGACTGAAGCGACTTAGCAGCAGCAGCACGCTTATCACACAATTTAAAGATTTTTTAATCATGAAAGTGAAAGTGAAAGTGAAGTCGCTCAGTTGTGTCCAAGTCTTAGCGACCCCATGGACTGCAGCCTACCAGGCTCCTCCGTCCATGGGGTTTTCCAGGCAAGAGTACTGGAGTGGTTGTCATTGCCTTCTCCGAAAGTAGTCTATCAGGTCAGTTCAGTTCAGTCGCTTATTCATGTCCGACTCTTTGCGACCCCATGAATCCCAGCACGCCAGGCCTCCCTGTCCATCACCAAATCCTGGAGTTCACTCAAACTCAATGTCCATCGAGTCGGTGATGCCATCCAGCCATCTCATCCTCTGTCGTCCCCTTCTCCTCCTGCCCCCAATCCCTCCCAGCATCAGGGTCTTTTCCAATGAGTCAACTCTTCGCATGAGGTGGCCAAAGTACTGGAGTTTCAGCTTTAACATCATTCCTTTTTAATCATAGTATTTGGTTTAAAAGTATATTTTTCACTTTTAAATGAGTGATACCACACCTTGACAGTAGATGGCACCATTGTCACGTTCTAACAATGTGCAGCATCTAAGCGGTCAGAAGCTCAGATAGGCACTCATTGTTTCATTTAAGATGTGAGGACTAGCGTTCAAGATTAAGCTTGAAACTTGTTATTAATTTGAAATAATATAAAAGTTCCATTCTTTTGGCATTCTTTGTTTTAAAAGAACAAAAATTATTTCATGTCTTTGCTGTTAACTGCACCATTGTGGTAACCTGAAGCTCTTTTATATGTAATGATTTTTTCTTAAGTGATTTCAATGCATTTGGTGGCAAAACAGAACAAAGTCTTACAGAAATGATGCTAAGGGAAAAAAAAAATCTATCTCCTCCTGATAGGGATAACAATAATCTTTATTCATCTTTGACATTTATTTTCCCTTTTCAATAGCATTACATATATAATATGGCAGTGATCATAAAGGTTAGAGTCCGTTTTCTTTAGGAAGATTATTTGTATTTACATTTTCTTACAAATTGCTAAAATTACCTCCCACCAGCTCTTTTGTAAATCCCAAATCCATTTACTGCCACTATTTATCCTAAAACAAATAACAGCAACAACAAAACTTAGTTCACTACTTTCTCCTGGAATGCTTTGCCATTGTCCAGGTTAATACGGAGTCAGATATTAGTCACTAACGGATCAGCAGCTTGAAAAGGTGGATGTCATTGACAGGCACAAATGGGTTTTTAAGCATTTCTCTAAAACTCCTTGCTAGTGTTCCTTTCATAGGAACAGTTAAGCATGTCAATCACTTCTTGCAATTTTTTTGATTTTGCTCCAAAGAGATAGGGTTTGCCATCCTAAGATTTTCATTTTCTTTAATCATGGAGATCTAGTTTGCCTTTCTAGGATTTTCATGGTTGATTGATGGTGTGAACTAATGCATTGATAAAATAATACTTTGGAGACAACTCCAGTAAAATTATCTGTTTTTGTTTTACTTGCCATTATGATTTCCTCTAACTCAGATAATTGATGGATGGCTGTTATATTTGAGCCTGTGTGTATGTGTATAATTTTTCTACATACTTGGGGTGTCTTTCATCTGCTACATTTATTGTATACTGAGTAATTTGGGTATAAAGAGGGCATCGTTTGATTCTCTGATTCATTATATCTCAGCTACTGCTAGAGCTAAGAAAAAACTATTTGGCAATCACATATTCAACCAGAAACAGTATAAACAAAGGTGAAACATATTTTCTAGGAATATTCAAAGAGATCAGACATTGCATTGTGTGTAGATGCCTAGCAGTATTTAACTATACTATCTGTTGGTGCCAGTGGGAAAGAATCCGCTGGCCAATGAAGGAGACACAAGGGTCATGGGTTCAAACCCTGGGTTGCGAGGATCCCCTGGAGGAGGAAATGGCAACCCACTTCATCATTCTTTCCTGGAAAATTCCATGAATAAGAGGAGCCTGGCAGGCTACAATTCAAGGGGTCACAAAAGAGCTGGACATGACAGAGCACATATGCAGGGATCTTACAGAAATGGCTGACTCAGGATGAAATTAGTGCTATTCTTAATATTTAGGATTGGTATTAGATGCCAAATAGCCTGAAGGTGGTGTGAATTCTGCAGCCTTTTTAATAAGTGGAGCTATTTGAGACAAAATCATCTCTAATTTCTACTTTTATTTGGTCCAGTTCCTTTCTGGCTTAGCTGGTAAAGAATCCTTCTGCAATGCAGGAGACCTGGGTTTGATTCCTGGGTTGGGAAGATCCCTTGGAGAAGGGAAAGGCTACCCACTCTAGTAATCTGGCCTGGAGAATTCCATGGACAGTCCATGGGGTCACAAAGAGTCAGACATGACTGACTGACTTTCACTTCACTTCACTTCAGTTCAACCAGGCTCAAGGTTTTAACTTCTTGCTTTCATCAGAATCTATGTAAGACCTAGTTTTTGTCTCTTTAAGTGTGCTAGTTGTTACATATGCTAAAGGAAAAATGCTGAGTGCTATATTGCAAGTATATAGGAAAATATGTGTGTGCTCTGTGGAGTCAAGGACTGTTCTTATTTCTCTTTGCGCCCATGACTAGTACGATGCCTTAGACAGTCTAGTATGTGTGCATGCAAGTCGCTTCAGTCGTGTCAGACTGTGTGACCCTATGGACTGTAGCCCACCAGGCTCCTTTGTCCATGGGATTCTCCAGGCAAGAATACTGGTGTGGATTGCCATGCCCTCCTCTAGGGGATCTTCCCAACCCAGGGATTGAACCAATGTCTCTTATTTCTCCTGCACTGGCAGGTAGGTTCTTTACCATTAGCACCACCCGGGAAACCCAGACAGGCTAGAATGTTGCTCAGCAAATATTTACTAAAGCTTTCAACAGGATAGCTGACAATCTGATAAACATTGCAATTTGTTCTTCAAAATTCAGTCAATCAGGTGCTACCTACATCAGTCTGTCTTCTAAGCAGGATATTGATTCTTTTTTCCTACCCTCTGTAGGGACCAAGAAGTTCTCTGAAAACAGTATCCTGTTCTGCATGGTTGATGTACTCTTCTTCTAAGAAATCCTTGGAGACTTTTGTTTCTGGTGGCATTTCATTTCCAATCTGAGTCTTCAACAAGACAATACAAAAGATTTATTGAGAAGTACAGAATCTGTATATGTATGTAGTATGTGATTTTTCACAAGCTATAAACCCACATGTGCAATCATAAATCCAAACTTAGAAACTGTGATCCAGTTATGTCCATGCAATTTGAGTCTTTTCTGAGACTTCTCTCAGGCATTTGAGGTTTAACTTCAGTTAAATTCAAGATTTTACCTCTCCCTCTTCTGTCTGAATTTGATTTTAAATGGAGATTACAGGGGGAAAGGGTCTTCCCTAGTTCTTTGCTGATCTCTTCTGAGATATCCATTAGTTTTCAACAGTTCTCAGGTAGTATGTTCCTACATAAAAGCACATGCTAAGACTTGTTAGGCCTCATTTGCTTTTTTTCTTTCTGGTTGCTGGATCTTAGTTCTTCACCCAGAGATTGAACTGTACCCCCTGCAGTAGGAGCACAGAGACTTAACCACTGGACCAACAGGGAAGTCCCAGGCCTCACTGCTACTGAGAGAGAGGGCTCAAGTCTCTTTTCATGAAAAGAAAAGTCTTCTTTTCATATCCCTCCCTCTTATCTATGCAGCATCTGAGTCTCCCAAGGAAAGTCTCTGCACTTTCCTTATGGGCTTCCCTGATGGTTCACATGGTGAATAATCCACCTGCAATGTAGGAGACTGGGTCAGGGAGATTCCCTGAAGAAGGGAACGGCAACCCACTCCAGTATTCTTGCCTGGAAAATCCCAAGGACAGAGGAGCCTGGTGAGCTATAGACCATGTGGTTGCAAAGAGTCAGACACGACTGAGGGATTGACACTTTATGGGCACTGGGAAGGGACATTCCCTCTCATGTACTTCTTCTGGACAATGGGAACATTGTTGAGGCTTCCTCAAGTTGTCCAGCAGTCATCTCTGCTCTCCTGCTCCACAGCAGGTGTGAGGCTTTTGCTTCTAGGGGTTTCAGATGGACAGCAAACCATTCTCTTCTCTTCTTGGCTGATCAACCCCATTTAGAAGTCTACTCTTCTCTCTACCTCCGCTTGCTCCATCATCACCCAGACAAAGATGCAGGGCTTCCCATACAGGCTGCAGTCTCTGACTTGGAATCCTTTGATTCTTCTCTACACAGCTTGGAAACTCTCACCTGTTTTGTAATGTAGGTAAAAGGCAAGCAAACAAATACTTTCCTAAGTAGGCACACCTGAGCTTGCTTTCTGAAACTTAAGACTTTGCTCCAACTTACCTGTTTTTTTTTTTCCCATAGACATTTCTCCCTTTGGTGATGGTGGCCTTCAGAGTTAAGGTGTATGTGGAAGTGAGAGATGAAAGGATACAGACCTTCAGCTCATGCCTCACACACCACACCAGTCATAACACAATATGAATTCTAGAAGGAAGGGGCACCAGGCACTTTAAAACTCTTTATAACAACTCTATAAAGAATTTTTATTCCCTTTTTAGAAGTGATAAACTTGAGATTTGAATTATATAGGGTTGGTGTGAATTCAGTATTACCTATCAATCTTCTTGGCCTCCAGATATTAGGGGAAAATTTAGCATGACTGCCAGGGAAATGGATTTTTAAAAATTCTGGCCTGGTTGCCTCCTACCATTATCCCATCTCTATTTCATCTGTTTACAATCTGGGAGGGTCCACAGTCTCATTTTGATTCATACTGGTCCATGTTAGAATGCTTATGTCCTTGTATCAGTAGTGATATAATGGTCATAAATCCATCTTCTCTCTGGCTGTGTTAGTACAGGTCAGGGTTTCTCAGTCTTGCTGCTATTGACATTTTGGGTCTGTCAGAATTCTTGGACAAATTCAGATAATTTGGACAGTTGTGGAGGACTTTTTGTGTTTTGTAGCAGCATCCTTGACCTTTACTTACTAGATGCCAGTAATACTCCCTCCAGCCACAGTAATCAAATATGTCTTCAAACATTGTCAAATGTCCCCTGGGAGATGAAATAGACCACCTCCCATGAAAGCTCCTGTATAAGTTTAAAAAAAAATATCTCTAACTCTGCTATACTATGCTCTAGTGAACCATACTGTTCTGATGTTGTTTCTATTTATTACTTGAGACTCCAAAACTCTGTGTGAGTGCTTGTAATACATTCAGGGACAGATTTCAGTTTTGTAGGGCTTGGAGTTGTATCACTTTGGGGCCCCTCTTAAGAAAAGGCACACTGAACTTTAAAAGTAAAACTAACCTTCAATAATAAGTTAATTATTTGTAAGGAGAAAAAAACACAATAAATCACAAATTTTTAAAAGCTTACATGTACTATTGTACAAATATCATATAATCTAGAAAAACTATCAGAGATCAGATCAGATCAGTCGCTCAGTAGTGTCCGACTCTTTGCCACCCCATGAATCACAGCACGCCAGGCCTCCCTGTCCATCACCAACTCCTGGAGTTCACTCAGACTCATGTCCATTGAGTCAGTGATGCCATCCAGCCATCTGATCCTCTGTTGTCCCCTTCTCCTCCTGCCCCCAATCCCTCCCAGCATCAGAGTCTTTTCCAATGAGTCAACTCTTCGCATGAGGTAGCCAAAGTACTGGAGTTTCAGCTTTAGCATCATTCCTTCCAAAGAAATCCCAGGGCTGATCTCCTTCAGAATGGACTGGTTGGATCTCCTTGCAGTCCAAGGGACTCTCAAAGAGTCTTCTCCAACACCACAGTTCAAAAGCATCAATTCTTTGGCACTCAGCCTTCTTCAGAGTCCAACTCTCACATCCGTACATGACCACAGGAAAAACTAGCCTTGTCTAGATGGACCATTGTTGACAAAGTAATGTCTCTGCTTTTGAATATTCTACCTAGGTTGGTCATAACTTTCCTTCCAAGGAGTAAGCATCTTTTAATTTCATGGCTGCAGTCACCATCTGCAGTGATTTTGGAGCCCCAAAAAATAAAGTCAGCCACTGTTTCCCCATCTATTTCCCATGAAGTGATGGGACTGGATGCCATGATCTTCATTTTCTGAATGTTGACCTTTAAGCCAAGTTTTTCACTGTCCACTTTCACTTTCATCAAGAGGCTTTTTAGTTCCTCTTCACTTTCTGCCATAAGGGTGGTGTCATCTGCATATCTGAGGGTATTGATATTTCTCCTGGCAATCTTGATTCCCGTTTGTGTTTCTTCCAGTCCAGCGTTTCTCATGATGTACTCTGCATAGAAGTTAAATAAACAGGGTGACAATATACAGCCTTGACGTACTCCTTTTCCTATTTGGAACCAGTCTGTTGTTCCATGTCCAGTTCTAACTGTTGATTCCTGACCTGCATACAAATTTCTCAAGAGGCAGATCAGGTGGTCTGGTATTCCCATCTCTTTCAGAATATATAATCTGTTTATAACATTATTTTGGATTACATTTTTGGCTACTTATTCTTTGATTGCCTCTATAGTTTTAACAGTATTTTTAGTAGAGAGACTAGACCATTGAGACTTTCTCTACTATGAGTAACTTGACTTATTTTGTTATTTTTATATTTCAGAAAGGTTTCCTTCAGCCTCACAACTTGTTATGCTTATGATCCAATATACTGCAATGCATATAACATATGATTTTGCACACAGACATTTCCCTGCTTTTGGTATTACTATAGATTGATGTTTTGTACAGAAATTTTAAGTTCTATTTCACATGGTGGTGGTGGTTTAGTTGCTAAATTCTGTCTGACTCTTGTGATCTCATGGACTGTAGCCCACCAGGATCCTCTGTCCATGGGATTCTCCAGACAAGAATACTTCAGTGGGTTTCCACTTCCTTCTCCAGGGGATCTTCCTGACCCAGGGATCAAACCCAGTTCTCCTGCCTTGTAGGTAGATTCTTTACTAACTGAGCCACCGGGGAAGCCTCTATTTCATGTGATTGCCATCAAAAAAGATAAAATGGGAAGAATGTTTAATAATAATCAGTCAAATAAATGTGGTCTTATTCAGTCCATTCATGATAGGAAGACATTTCTCTTATGACTGACTACTCTACCATGAGAACTGAATCTTTTGCTCACAATTTTACAGCTTTGTTTATTGGATGAATTTCCTACAGGCTAGTTTCTAGAGCCAAACATTTCAAGCCTTTTTCTTCTTGCACTTCACACATTCTTTTAGTTCTTGGTGCCATAGGACATATTCATCTAGAAATACAGCCTCTAGTTTTTCCATTACCATCATTATCCTGGCTAAGTCAATCAGGGGGCACAGTAGGCATGGTACACCAGGAAGGAGCAAAAACACAATTATGTACAGAATTGACTGCTGACCCCAGGAACATGTCCCATTTTCCCTACACTAAATTTATTCTCTACTTGCCTTGTTCTCAGAAGGATCCCTGAAATGTCCTGGCCACTGCAATGCACTTTTATTCAGGAGGAAAACATGCCAGAGAGGATGTTAGAGTGGAAAGAGATGGACACGTTATATCTTGCAATTTGTAAGTAGTTAAGACTTCTTATTCTTGCAGATTTTACAAAACTTTACCCCAGTGAAAATACATCCCTGTGGTCTCTTGCAGGGCCTCGGAAGTGACATGCATATGAAAAGAACTGAAACATTAGCTTCATTAGTCTAAAGCAAACACATTTTAACCATAGCTCTTGTTGTAGGGGAAACAGTGAGGGAGATGCAGAAGGCGAGAAGACAGAGGAAGGACATTTCTATTGGGTCACAGGAAAAAAGTGGAGAATAAAGAGTTGGTTCCTGTTTTCTACCAGATATGGTGCTAAGTACTCTGTATGGATTAGACTCATCATACCTTATAAATTAGATACCAACTCTTCACTTTACAGAAACCAAGATGTAGAGAAATTAAGTAATTTGTCCATGGTATTCCTGAGTTTTTACATTTAATATGAATAATTTTTGTAAGCCTATGATAGCTGATTTTGATACAATGTGGGACTATAGATGTTATTGATGTTTGTAGAGCAAATGACTCTTTTTGACATTTTAGAATTGAAATTTAGCTTCAGAATAGTAATTTCCTTAATATGAGATTATATCTCAGCAATGCTGCCAGTTCTTTTAACTGTTCTTATAATTTATTTGTTAATCAGTGTTAATAAATTACTGATAATATCAAGAAAGTTTTTTTTAAAAAAAGGCTTTATCACTAGGTCATCAGTTACGTTAGTAGTGTGTCTTGGCTACAGGCTGACTGTGAATACAATAATTTGACACCCTCATCTTCTAGGGGGCTAATATTTGGATTTATGGCCACAACTACTTCATAACTATCTTCTTTAAAAAAACAAGCTATAACTACATTGGTAATTATGACTTAAATTATTAATCAATTTAATGTGATTTTTAAATAATTATTTTTGTAGCCTATAATTCACTCTGTACTCATTCGGTTTTTTATAATTATATCAAAAACACAGTGTCTGGCCCTGGGGGCAAAAGAATACTGTAGTTTTAGAGATAGCAATTGAGAGGCTAGAAAGAAAGAAGGAAGGACATGGCTTGAACAGTGATGTCTCTTTGGGGGCCACTTGAATAATCAAAGGGCACTGAAAGCTGTTTTATCTCATAGATAGAATTATATAAAATCTGTAAGATTCTTACATTTTCATTACAAGCTGATAGATTTATTGGGTACATTTAAATGATTTAACATGGAGACAATCTCATGTGAAATCAGTACTTCAGTATTTTCTATTTTTCTTCTTTGGTCCAATGCCCAAAAGTTCATCAGATTATAATTCTAAAAGGTTCAAAACTGATTTGTAGAAATGATATAATAAATGATATGGGGGAGAAACTATCCACGTTAATTATGTTTGAGTACTTTTCTATGCCTGCACAGAGGCTTTCTAATTTGCCAAACCATCTCTGACTAAGGCTGGTTGAAGGCTTAATTTAAGAGTGTCTCTTTTAAAAATTTTGGTAGGTTGAATTATTGGGTTCCAACTTCAGTCCTTGATATGATCTCATGGCAGGGGCTTTCTTGACTTGATTTTTGGGCTTTATTTCAGATACATTTTTGGGTTGGATTTTTGAGTTTCACTTTGGTCAGTGGGGATTTTCAGTAGATGTGGCATTATTGCATGCTGGTCTCAGTCTCTGGGTAACTAACTAGTCTTTGTCCTGGCCCTTGTGGTTCTCATTGGGACTGCAAGATTCTCTTAGTAATACCCATCAGAAAATATTGAAAAAAGGGTTTATTATTCACAAGTCCTAAAAATTAGATCCATGCTATAGCTGGGGCCACACAGTGAGGGGGAGAGAGACAGGGAGAGAAAGAAGAGAAAGAGAATCAGCCTGGGGTTCTGCTTTCACTGGGATTGAGAGTGGGGTTTTGAAGGCTCAGTCTATACTGGTTTAAACCATAAGGGCTGGAATTTAAAGCACTGGAAGAGAAAAATAAGTGGCTCAAATGGTAAGTTTTAGAAACCAACCAAGATCTCTAAAACAAAGGAGCCTGGGCAGAGATGGGGATAGAGAAGACTGGTTCTTTATCTAGTCCTGTGACCGGCATGTGTTCATTTGAGATAGTCATCTCTGAAGTGGGCATCTCTTTGAACTGGGCGCCTGAACACTCAAAGCTTCAGTGAGGCACTTGCACAAAAAAGAAAGATAACAGAACTATCAGAGCTTACATTATAGATTTGTGCAAAAGCCTGAAATGTACTTGGGTGGTTGAATTTGCCCTCCTCTGCTCTTTTTTTTCCAAGAGAAGATCAGGCTTTGTGGAACCTCTTGTCAAAGAGAAGTGAAGACACCTGGAAAATGCCTGAATTCAACCAAACTTTGGAGTTAAGCATAATTGAGCCCTGTCTAGATCAGCTGAACCTTACTTGACTCACAAATGCATAAGCAAGAAAGAACATGTAATTCTGTGTCTGCTCCAGTGTTTTGGAGTGCTTTTTAAGCCCACGATTTTGTGGCAATAGATGACTTGATAAAGTGTTCAAGATAGTCCGGTTGCCTAGTAAGAGTTTGGGCTTCATTTTGCCGATGAGACTAATGGATTGATTTTCCTGAAGTCAGATCAAACTTCCCACAGTAATCTGAGGCTACCTGTGTCAACATTACTTTCCTCTGAGGCAGGAAATTTTTAAATCAGACTCCAAACTAACAAATATCTTTGCTATTTGCATCAAGAAATTCTCGCAAAGCAATTTTTCTGGGCAAACAAATTGCTTATTTGGGCAAATAACTATCTCCTCATCACAACATCAGTTTGCTCACCTGAATAAATAACTCACCTATTAGGACATGAATTAGCTTATCAAGACCTTCTTTAAGAATTTCACCTCTGATCCTAATCTATCAGATCATTGTGTTTGCTGTCATTCAGTCATGTCCAATTCTTTGTGACCCCGTGGACTGCAGCCCATCAGGCTCCTCTGTCCATAGAATTTTCAAGGCAAGAATACTGCAGTGGGTTGCCATTTCCTATTCCAGGAGAGTTTCCCAACCCAGGGATTGAACCTGTGTCTCTTGTGCCTCCTGCATTGGCAGGTGGATTCTTTACCAATTCTAATCAGATTCCCTCTTAAATTTTCTACCTTAAAAATCTCTTGCAAGTAGGCTCCCAACTTTCTAAATATTCTTCTCTCACTTCTACTTTTCAAACATTACTCAGACTGTCAAGATGATAATCTCCCTTGCTGAAGTAAATTTAGTGGACTTAGCTTTGCTTGGTCAATAGTGTTTTAAGTGGTTTTTGTGTAAGAATACAATTGACACACATTAGGATTAGTCCATTGAGGAGTAGTTAATCCATATACTGCAAGGAGATCCAACCAGTCCATTCTGAAGGAGATCAGCCCTGGGATTTCTGTGGAAGGAATGATGCTAAAGCTGAAACTCCAGTACTTTAGCCACCTCATGTGAAGAGTTGACTCATTGGAAAAGACTCTGATGCTGGGAGGGATTGGGGGCAGGAGGAGAAGGGGACGACAGAGGATGAGATGGCTGGATGGCATCACTGACTTGATGGACATGTCTGGGTGAACTCCAGGAGTTGGTGATGGACAGGGAGGCCTGGCATGCTGCGATTCATGGGGTCACAAAGAGTCAGACATGACTGAGCAATTGATCTGATCTGATCTGAATAAGAATAGCAAAAACCTTAAGAATTTACTGGCCTCTGTTTCTCTTTTCTTTACCATTAACTTACATGTGCATCAGACTTAACATTTATAAAGCAAAGGAGAAAATTTTCATGCCTGAAACTATGATTCTAAACTTCTAAAAAAAATAAAAAATAAACTTCTGAGGTTTTCAAACATATATGTAAAAAAAAATCACTGAAATAATTTTTAGTTTGTTCTTGATCTCTCTTAAAAATTCAAAATTCAACACCCATTTATGATAAAAACTCTCCAGAAAGCAGGAATAGAAGGAACATACCTCAACATAATAAAAGCTATATATGACAAACCCACAGCAAACATTATCCTCAATGGTGAAAAACTGAAAGCATTTCCTCTAAAGTCAGGAACAAGACAAGGGTGCCCACTTTCACCATTACTATTCAACATAGTTTTGGAAGTTTTGGCCACAGCAATCAGAGCAGAAAAATAAATAAAAGGAATCCAAATTGGAAAAGAAGTAAAACTCTCACTATTTGCAGATGACATGATCCTCTACATAGAAAACCCTAAAGACTCCACCAGAAAATTACTAGAACTAATCAATGACTATAGTAAAGTTGCAGGATATAAAATCAACACACAGAAATCCCTTGCATTCCTATACACTAATAATGAGAAAACAGAAAGAGAAATTAAGGAAACAATCCCATTCACCATTGCAACGAAACGAATAAAATACTTAGGAATATATCTACCTAAAGAAACTAAAGACCTATACATAGAAAACTATAAAACACTGGTGAAAGAAATCAAAGAGGACACTAATAGATGGAGAAATATACCATGTTCATGGATTGGAAGAATCAATATGGTGAAAATGAGTATACTACCCAAAGCAACTTATAGATTCAATGCAATCCCTATCAAGCTACCAACAGTATTCTTCACAGAGCTAGAACAAATAATTTCACAATTTGTATGGAAATACAAAAAACCTCGAATAGCCAAAGCGATCTTGAGAAAGAAGAATGGAACTGGAGGAATCAACCTACCTGACTTCAGGCTCTACTACAAAGCCACAGTTATCAAGACAGTATGGTACTGGCACAAAGACAGAAATATAGATCAATGGAACAAAATAGAAAGCCCAGAGATAAATCCACGCACATATGGACACTTTATCTTTGACAAAGGAGGCAAGAATATACAATGGATTAAAGACAATCTCTTTAACAAGTGGTGCTGGGAAATCTGGTCAACCACTTGTAAAAGAATGAAACTAGAACACTTTCTAACACCATACACAAAAATAAACTCAAAATGGATTAAAGATCTCAACGTAAGACCAGAAACTATAAAACTCCTAGAGGAGAACATAGGCAAAACACTCTCTGACATACATCACAGCAGGATCCTCTATGACCCACCTCCCAGAATATTGGAAATAAAAGCAAAAATAAACAAATGGGACCTAATTAACCTTAAAAGCTCCTGCACATCAAAGGAAACTACTAGCAAGGTGAAAAGACAGCCTTCAGAATGGGAGAAAATAATAGCAAATGAAGCAACTGACAAACAACTAATCTCAAAAATATACAAGCAACTCCTACAGCTCAACTCCAGAAAAATAAATGACCCAATCAAAAAATGGGCCAAAGAACTAAATAGACATTTCTCCAAAGAAGACATACAGATGGCTAACAAACACATGAAAAGATGCTCAACATCACTCATTATCAGAGAAATGCAAATCAAAACCGCAATGAGGTATCATTTCACACCAGTCAGAATGGCTGGGATCCAAAAGTCTACAAATAATAAATGTTGGAGAGGGTGTGGAGAAAAGGGAACCCTCTTACACTGTTGGTGGGAATGCAAACTAGTACAGCCACTATGGAGAACAGTGTGGAGACTCCTTAAAAAACTGGAAATAGAACTGCCTTATGATCCAGCAATCCCACTGCTGGGCATACACACTGAGGAAACCAGAAGGGAAAGAGACACATGTACTCCAATGTTCATCGCAGCACTGTTTATAATAGCCAGGACATGGAAGCAACCTTGATGTCTATCAGCAGATGAATGGATAAGAAAGCAGTGGTACATATACACAATGGAGTATTACTCAGCCATTAAAAAGAATACATTTGAATCAGTTCTAATGAGGTGGATGAAACTGGAGCCTATTATACAGAGTGAAGTAAGCCAGAAGGAAAAACACCAATACAGTATACTAACGCATATATATGGAATTTAGAAAGATGGTAACAATAACCCTGTGTATGAGACAGCAAAAGAGACACTGATATATAGATCAGTCTTATGGACTCTATGGGAGAGGGAGAGGGTGGGAAGATTTGGGAGAATGGCATTGAAACATGTAAAATATCATGTATGAAACGAGATGCCAGTCCAGGTTCGATGCACGATACTGGATGCTTGGGGCTAGTGCACTGGGACGACCCAGAGGGATGGTATGGGGAGGGAGGAGGGAGGAGGGTTCAGGATGGGGAACACATGTATACCTGTGGCGGATTCATTTTGATATTTGGCAAAACTAATACAATTATGTAAAGTTTAAAAAAAAAAAAAAAAAACCCTGAGACAAAAGACTTTAGGAGAGTGTTTATAATACCTAAGTTCTTGAAAAATATTCTTAATAGAAACTGTAAACCCAGAAGACAAAAAATATAGCTGTAATTGGCTATAGTTCAGTTCAGTTACTCAGTCGTGTCCAACTCTTTGTGACCCCATGAACCGCAGCATATCAGGCCTCCCTGTCCATCACCAATTCCTGGAGTTTACCCAAACTCATGTCCATTGAGTCGATGATGCCACCCAACCATCTCATCCTCTGTTGTCCCCTTCTCCTCCTGCCCTCAGTCTTTCCCTGCATCAGAGTCTTTTCAAATAAGTCAGCTCTTCACATCAGGTGGCCAAAGTATTGGAGTTTCAGCTTCAACATCAGTCCTTCCAACGAACACCCAAGACTGATCTTTAAAAGGAAGGACTGGTTGGATCTCCTTGAAGTTCAATGGACTTTCTGGAGTCTTCTCCAATACCACAGTTCAAATGCATCAATTCTTCAGCGCTCTCTCACATTCATATGTGATGACTGGAAAAACTATAGCCTGGACTAGATGGACCTTTGTTGACAAAGTAACGTCTCTGCTTTTTAATATGCTGTCTAGGTTGGTCATAACTTTCCTTCCAAGGAGTAAGCGTCTTTTAATTTCATGGCTGCAGTCACCATCTGCAGTGATTTTGGAGCCCCCCAAAAAATAAAGTCTGATACTGTTTCCACTGTTTCCCCATCTATTTCCCATGAAGTGATGGGACTGGATGCCATGATCTTAGTTTTCTGAATGTTGAGCTTTAAGCTAACTTTTTCACTCTCCTCTTTCACTTTCATCAAGAGGCATTTTAGTTCCTCTTCACTTTCTGCCATAAAGGTGGTGTCATCTGCGTATCTGAGGTTATTGATATTTCTCCCGGCGGTCTTGATTCCAGCTTGTGCTTCTTCCAGCCCAGTGTTTCTCATGATGTACTCTGCATATAAGTTAAATAAGCAGGGTGACAATATACAGCTTTGACATACTCCTTTTCCTATTTGGAACCAGTCTGTTGTTCCATGTCCAGTTCTAACTGTTGCTTCCTGATCTGCATACAGGAGCAGAAGATATTAAGAAGAGGTGGCAAGAATACACAGAAGAACTGTACAAAAAAGAGCTTCACGACACAGATAACCCCGATTCTGTGATCACTCACCTAGAGCCAGACATCCTGGAATGTGAAGTCAAGTGGGCCTTAGGAAGCATCACTATGAACAAATCTAGTGGACGTGATGGAATTCCAGTTGAGCTTTCAAAATCTAAAAGATCGTGCTATGAAAGTGCTGCACTCAATATGTCAGCAAATCTGGAAAACTCAGCAGTGGCCACAGGATTGGGAAAGGTCAGTTCTCATTCCAATCCCAAAGAAAGGCAATGCCAAAGAATGCTCAAACTACCACACAAGTTTACTCATCTCATACACTAGTAAAGTAATTAGCTATAGGAAAACTGCAAATTGTTTCATTTTAAAATACTTTAAAAATAATGCTAATGATAAGATGAGAAAAAAATGGGAAAATACCTGTAACAGATTTGATAGGCTAAGACCTAATGTCAATAATTTACAAGCAGCTATCACAATTTGACAAAAAATATAGAAAAGAGGAAAGTGTAAAAGACACTTTACAATATTGTAAATTGAAATGAAAACAGACATGAAAGAGACATTACAGTTCACTAGTTGTCAGGGAGTGAAAATTAGTGTAATATTGAGATGTCTTGTTATTTCTAGCAAAGTCAAAATTTAAAGGAAAGCCAAACATATACACACTGCAGATACAAATGTGAGGTTTAAAATATTTGCGGAAATTATTTGGCAACTATTACTGAGATTAAATACAATATACCCTTGATGCAGATTTTCTACCAGCCTACAGAATCTATATGACAGAAATCAAAGCAATATTAACTAAGGTTATGTACATGGATTTTATTCTATTATTGCTCATGGTGGCATTTTTACAGTGGAAAATTAAATAATATTACATGTACATGAAGGAATAAAATACAGCCACTAACAAAGTGAACTTTATTTATACAAATAATCTAGCATCTGTCTATCAAGTCGTGGTTTTCTTAACGTTTTTTAGTTACATATATGACTACAGAAACAGCTCAATATCTGGAGATTGATAAGCCTTGTAATCTGACATACTCAGAAATAAAAGTAAATGATATTTAGAGGTCATAGTGGATGGCAAATGAGGAAAATATAGAAGGACATCATAGTGTCAACATGGATAAACTTGATGCAAGTGAGCTGATGTGGGGGAAAGGTGAGGAGATTGGAAAGGGTGAGGCCAAAAAGAAAAAAATGAAAAAGGCTGTATATAATAAAACAAAGAAAGAATCACACACCTACATATGTATATATGCATTTATTCATGACTATATATTTACTATGTCAGCAAATCTGGAAAACTCAGCAGTGGCCACAGGAGTGGAAAAGGGCAATTTTCATTCCAATCCCAAAGAAGGGCAATGCCAAAGAATATTCAAACTACCACATGCTTGTACTCATTTCACATGCTAGCAAGGTAATGCTCAATATCCTTCGAGCTAGGCTTCAACAGTATGTGAAGTGAGAACTTCCAATATACAAGCTGAATTTAGGAAAGGCAGGAACCAGAGATCAAATTGCCAACATCCATTGGATCATAGAAAAAGCAAGAAAATTCCAGAAAAACATTTCCTATATTACTGACTATGCTAAAGCCTTTGATTGTGTAGACCACAACAAACTGTGGAAAATTCTTAAAGAGATGGGTATACTAGATCACCTTACATGCCTCTTGAGAAACCTGTATGCAGGACAAGAAGCAATAGTTAGAACCAGACTTGAAACAATGGACTGGTTCAAAACTGGGAAAGGAGTACATGAGAGCTGTATATTGTCACCCTGCTTATTTAACTTATACGCAGAGTACATCATGAGAGATGCTGAGCTGGATGAGTCAAAAGCTCAAATCAAGATTTCTGGGAGTAATATCAACAACCTCAGATATGCAGATGACACCACCCTTATGGCAGAGAGAGAAGAGGAGTTAAAGAGCCTCTTGATGTAGGTGAAATAGAGGAGTGAGGAGACTTGCCTAAAACTCAACATTCAAAAAGCTAAGATCAAAGCACACAGTCCTATTACTTAATGGCAAATAGATGGGGAAACAATAGAAACAGCTACAGGCTTTACTTTCTCGGGCTCCAAAATCACTGCTGACAGTGACTGGAGCCATGAAATTAAAAGATGCTTAAAGGCAAAATGACAGGATACTGAAAGAGCAATTCCCCAGGTCGGTAGGTGCCCAAAATGCTACTGCAGATCAGTGGAGAAATAACTCTAGAAAGAATCATGGGAGGGAGCCAAAGCAAAAACAATACCCACTTGAGGATGTGACTGGTGATAGAAGCCAGGTCTGATGCTGTAAACAGCAATATTGCATAGGAACCTGGAATGTTAGGTCCATGAATCAAGGCAAATTGGAAGTGGTCAAACAGGAGATGGCAAGAGTGAACGTCAACATTCTAGGAGTCAGCGAACTAAAATGGACTGGAATGGGTGAATTTAACTCAGATGACCACTATATCTACTACTGCAGGCAGGAATCCCTTAGAAGAAATGGAGTAGCCATCATGGTCAACAAAAGAGCCCGAAATGCAGCACTTGGATGCAATCTCAAAAATGACAGAATGATCTCTGTTCGTTTCCAAGGTACACCATTCAATATCACAGTAATCCAAGTCTATGCCCCAACCAGTAATGCTGAAGAAGCTGAAGTTGAATGGTTCTATGAACACCTACAAGACCTTTTAGAACTAACACCCAAAAAAGAAGTCCTTTTCATTTCAGGGGACTGGAATGCAAAAATAGGAAGTCAAGAAACACCTGGAGTAACAGGCAAATTTGGCCTTGGAATACGGAATGAAGCAGGGCAAAGGCTGATAGAGTTTTGCCAAGAAAATGCACTGGTCATAGCAAACACCCTCTTCCAACAACACAAGAGAAGACTCTACACATGTACATCACCAGATGGTCAACACCGAAATCAGATTGATTATATTCTTTGAACCAAAGATGGAGAAGCTCTATACAGTCAGCAAAAACAAGACCAGGAGCTGACTGTGGCTCAGATCATGATCTCCTTATTGCCAAATTCAGACTTAAATTGAAGAAAGTAGGGAAAACCACTAGACCATTCAGGTATGACCTAAATCAAATCCCTTATGATTATACAGTGGAAGTGAGAAATAGATTTAAGGGACTAGATGTGATAGACAGAGTGCCTGATGAACTATGGACTGAGGTTTGTGACACTGTACAGGAGACAGGGATCAAGACCATCCCCATGGAAAAGAAATGCAGAAAAGCAGAATGACTGTCTGGGGAGGCCTTACAAATAGCTGTAAAAAAAGAGAAGTGAAAAGCAAAGGAGAAAAGGAAAAATATAAGCATCTGAATGCAGATTTCCAAGGAATAGCAAGAAGAGATAAGAAAGCTTTCCTCAGCGATCAATGCAAAGAAATAGAGGAAAACAGCAGAATGGGAAAGACCAGAGATCTCTTCAAGAAAATTAGAGATACCAAGGGAACATTTCATGCAAAGATGGGCTCGATAAAGGACAGAAATGGTATGGACCTAACAGATGCAGAAGATATTAAGAAGAGGTGGCAAGAATACACGGAAGAATTATACAAAAAAGATCTTCACGACCCAGATAATCACGATGGTGTGATCACTGACCTAGAGCCAGACATCCTGGAATGTGAAGTCCAGTGGGCCTTAGGAAGCATCACTATGAACAAAGTTAGTGGAGGTGATGGAATTCCAGTTGAGCTATTTCAAATCCTGAAAGTTGATGCTGTGAAAGTGCTGCACTCAATATGCCAGCAAATTTGGAAAACTCAGCAGTGGCCACAGGACTGGAAAAGGTCAGTTTTCATTCCAATCCCAAAGAAAGGCAATGCCAAAGAATGCTCAAACTACTGCACAATTGTACTCATTTCACACGCTAGTAAAGTAATGCTCAAAATTCTCCAAGCCAGGCTTCAGCAGTACGTGAACTGTGAACTTCCAGATGTTCAAGCTGGTTTTAGAAAAGGCAGAGGAACCAGAGATCAAATTGCCAACATCCACTGGATCATGGAAAAAGCAAGAGAGTTTCATAAAAACATCTATTGCTTTATTGACTATGCCAAAGTTTTGACTGTGTGGATCACAATAAACTGGAAAATTCTTCAAGAGATGGGAATACCAGACCACCTGACATACCTCTTAAGAAACCTATATGGAGGTCAGGAAGCAACAGTTAGAACTGGACATGGAGCAACAGACTGGTTCTAAATAGGCAAAGGAGTATGTCAAGGCTGTATATTGTCACCCTGCTTATTTAACTTATATGCAGTGTACATCATGAGAAACGTTGGGCTGGAAGAAACACAAGCTGGAATCAAGATTGCCAGGAGAAATATCAATAACCTCAGATACACAGATGATACCACCCTTATATCAGAAAGTGAAGAGGAGCTAAAAATTCTGTTGATGAAAGTAGAAGAGGAGAGTGAAAAAGTTGGCTTAAAGCTCAGCATCAGAAAACTAAGATTATGGCATATAGTCCCATCACTTCATGGCAAATAGATGGGGAAACAGTGGAAACAGTGTCAGACTTTATTTTTCTGGGCTCCAAAATTCACTGAAGATGGTGACTGCAGCCATGAAATTAAAAGACGCTTACTCCTTGGAAGGAAAGTTATGACCAAACTAGATAGCATATTGAAAAGTAGAGACATTACTTTGCCAACAAAGGTCCGTCTAGTCAAGGCTATGGTTTTTCCTGTGGTCATGTATGGATGTGAGAGTTGGACTGTGAAGAAACCTGAGCACTGAAGAATTGATGCTTTTGAACTGTGGTATTGGAGAAGACTCTTTGAGAATCCCTTGGACTGCAAGGAGATCCAACCAGTCCATTCTAAAGGAGATCAGTCCTGGGTGTTCTTTGGAAGGAATGGTGCTAAAGCTGAAACTCCAGTACTTTGGCTACCTCATGTGAAGAGTTGACTCATTGGAAAAGACTCTGATGCTGGGAGGGATTGGGGGCAGGAGGAGAAGGGGACGACAGAGGATCAGATGGTTGGATGGCATCTCTGACTCGATGGACGTGAGTCTGAGTGAACTCCGGGAGTTGGTGATGGACAGGGAGGCCTGGCGTGCTGTGATTCATGGGGTCGCAAAGAGTCGGACACGACCGAGCAACTGAACTGAACTGAACTAGTCCTTGAAAGAAAAGCTATGCAAACCTAGACAGCATATTAAAAGGCAGACACATGACTTGCCAACAAACGTCTGTATACTCAAAGCTGTGGTTTTCCTAGTAGTCATGTACAGATATGAGAGTTGGACCATAGAGAAGGCTGAGCATCTAAGAATTGATGCTTTTGAATTTTGCTGCTGGAGAAGACTCATCTCAAGGGATGAAATAAAAATTTTTTCCCCCCCAGAATCACCAACAATTTCCCATCAAGTCTCATTCACTCTTTTTAGGTCACATGCTAAGTTGGCAGCTGATCATTGCAGCCAAGAGAACTCTCATTATGCTAAGCTTGGGTCATGTGCTCCTCACCAAAGTCAGAGGATTGATTTAATTTGAACCACATAGGCTAAGAACACAGCAACTTGAATTTGCAAATTTTCATTTGTGAAAAAATGGAAAATATAGCTGTATGGCTGACTATAGTCAATTACCACTACTATGAATTCTGAAATTCTAAAACTGGCTACCATTTACTGTGAGCTTTTGAAAGAAAATAAGATAGTAACTTATAGGAAAAGATGTATCTGTATACGACTTGGGCTCTATCTGTAGTAAAGGAACACTCAACTTCTGAACATTGAATAGTAATTGACTAAACCTTTACATAAGAGCATTTTCTGCTTTGAAACAATGAATATGAAGGTAAATACATTGTCAGATTCTTTTCTGGTTTTGCTTTTAAAAATAATTTCACTTTTACAAAACTGGATCATTTAGTCTGGGAAGAAGAAAATCTGTTCACCTTTGTGCTTTTTGCTTCATTTTGACTGTCTTCACTGGTTTTCTTTATTAACTGCTTTCAGGAACATTCAAAGGGAAAGAAGATAGCTTTCTGTTCATTCATCAAAATGTTAAGGAACTTTTCTTTTTTTTACACCTAAAGGAAATTTGTAAGGAAAAAGTAAGGATTATAGGATGGAAGGACAATAAGATAGCATTATAACTGAAACCACTCTTGTGATCTGAAGCTTTTGTTTTTTCTTAATAAGGCTTTCAAACCTCTTTTCAATTAAACTAGCATTTAACAGAAGAAGAATTCCAATGTAAAAGGATTATTTTCAAATTCATCCATTGCAAAGATATACTGGTTAAGATATTAGCACTCACGACAGAGGTGGCATCCCAATTTTTATCTGAAGGCAATTATTGATTCTGTTTACTTTGTTAAGGTTATTTTTGCTTTTATTTAATTGCATTTTAAAATATTACTCATCCTTATAAAAATCTAAAGGTTTACAAAGATATTAAAGACTACTAATTTTAGTTTTTAAATACACTGTTGTCCAGGTCTTATGAAATGTGTTCAAACTGTAGGGGAGCCAAAATATCTTGGGGGACAACTAAAATTCATAAAATGGATATAATCAAGTTGGTAATTCTAAGCTAAAACTTTGATTATTTAGAACACTTAGAAAATGAGACTTCTTAAATTAAAAAAATTTTTTTTTGTGAGGAGTGGAGTAGTGATACTTAAGTTGTACGATTTATTTATTTATTTATTTTAGCTCTTTTGAGAAGAATCTTTTCCACTTCATCTCTACTGTAAGCAGTGAATATTGGTCACAATTTATCTGTTTTATTATTGTTAGGTAGAAAGTTAGTCATGAGCAAGGAGGCCAGGCCTGGCTGAAAGGGATGCCAGTCAGTTCAGTTCAATTCCGTCACTCAGTCGTGTCCGACTCAGCGACCCCAAAAATGACAGAATGCCAGGCCTCCCTGTCCATCACCAACTCCCGGAGTTCACTCAGACGCAAGTCCGTCGAGTCAGTGATGCCATCCAGCCATCTGATCCTCTGTCGTCCCCTTCTCCTCCTGCCCCCAATCCCTCCCAGCATCAGAGTCTTTTCCAATGAGTCAGATCTTCGCATGAGGTGGCCAAAGTACTGGAGTTTCAGCTTTAGCATCATTCCTTCCACAGAACACCCAGGGCTGATCTCCTTCAGAATGGACTGGTTGGATCTCCTTGCAGTCCAAGGGACTCTCAAGAGTCTTCTCCAACACCATAGTTCAAAAGCATCAATTTTTGGCGCTCAGGCTTCTTCATAGTCCAACTCTCACATCCATACATGACCACAGGAAAAACCATAGCCTTGACTAGATGGACCATTGTTAGCAAAGTAATGTCTCTGCTTTTCAATATGCCATCTAGGTTGGTCATAACTTTTCTTCCAAGGAGTAAGCATCTTTTAATTTCATGGCTGCAGTCACCATCTGCAGTGATTTTGGAGCCCAGAAAAATAAAGTCTGACACTGTTTCCACTGTTTCCCCGTCTATTTCCCGTGAAGTGATGGGACTGGATGCCATGATCTTAGTTTTCTGAATGTTGAGCTTTAAGCCAACTTTTTCACTCTCCTCTTTCACTTTCATCAAGAGGCTTTTTAGTTCCTCTTCAGTTTCTGCCATAAGGGTGGTGTCATTTGCATATCTGAGGTTATTGATATTTCTCCCGGCAATCTTGATTCCAGTTTGTGTTTCTTCCAGCCCAGCCTTTCTCATGATGTACTCTGCATATAAGTTAAATAAGCAGGGTGACAATATGCAACCTTGACGTACTCCTTTTCCTATTTGGAACCAGTCTGTTGTTCCATGTCCAGTTCTAACTGTTGCTTCCTGACCTGCATACAGATTTCTCAAGAGGCAGATCAGGTGGTCTGGTATTCCCATCTCTTTCAGAATTTCCCACATTTTATTGTGATCCACACAGTCAAAGGCTTAGGCATAGTCAATAAGGCAGAAATAGATGTTTTTATGGAACTCTCTTGCTTTTTCCATGATCCAGCAGATGTTGGCAATTTGATCTCTTGTTCCTCTGCCTTTTCTAAAACCAGCTTTAATATCAGGAATTTCATGGTTCACGTATTGCTGAAGCCTGGCTTGGAGAATTTTGACATTACTTAACTAGCATGTGAGATGAGTGCAATTGTGTGGTAGTTTGAGCATTCTTTGGCATTGCCTTTCTTTGGGATTGGAATGAAAACTGACCTTTTCCAGTCCTGTGGCCACTGCTGAGTTTTCCAAATTTGCTGGCATATTGAGTGCAGCACTTTCACAGCATCAACTTTCAGGATTTGAAAGAGCTCAACTGGAATTCCATCACCTCCTCTAGCTTTTTTCATAGTGATGTTTTCTAAGGCCCACTGGACTTCACATTCCAGGATGTCTGGCTCTAGGTCAGTGATCACATCATCGTGATTATCTGGGTCGTGAAGATCTTTTCTGTACATTCTTCTGTGTATTCTTGCCACCTCTTCTTAATATCTTCTGCTTCTGTTAGGTCCATACCATTTCTGTCCTTTATCGAGCCCATCTTTGCATGAAATGTTCCCTTGGTATCTCTAATTTTCTTGAAGAGATCTCTGGTCTTTCCCATTCTGCTGTTTTCCTCTATTTCTTTGCATTGATCGCTGAAGAAGGCTTTCTTATCTCTTCTTGCTATTCTTTGGAACTCTGCATTCAGATGGGTATATCTTTCCTTGTCTCCTTTGCTTTTCACTTCTCTTCTTTTTACAGCTATTTGTAAGGCCTCCCCAGGCAGCCATTTTGCTTTTCTGCATTTCTTTTCCATGGGGATGGTCTTGATCCCTGTCTCCTGTACAATTTCACGAACCTCATTCCATAGTTCATCAGGCATTGTATCTATCATATCTAGGCCCTAAAATTTATTTCTCACTTTCACTGTATAATCATAAGAGATTTGATTTAGGTCATACCTGAATGGTCTAGTGGTTTTCCCTACTTTCTTCAATTTAAGTCTGAATTTGGTAATAAGTTGTTCATGATCTGAGCCACAGTCAGCTCCCAATCTTGTTTTTGTTGACTGTATAGAGCTTCTGCATCTTTGGCTGCAAAGAACATAATCAATCTGATTTCGGTGTTGACCATCTGGTGATGTACATGTGTAGAGTCTTGTCTTGTGTTGTTGGAAGAGGATGTTTGCTATTACCAGTGCATTTTCTCGGCAAACCTCTATTAGTCTTTGCCCTGCTTCATTCTGTATTCCAAGGCCAAATTTGCCTGTTACTCCAGGTGTTTCTTGACTTCCTACTTTTGCATTCCAGTCCCCTATAATGAAAAGGACATCTTTTTTGGGTGTTAGTTCTAAAAGGTCTTGTAGGTCTTCATAAAACCGTTCAACTTCAGCTTCTTCAGCGTTACTTGTTGGGGCATAGACTTGGATTACCGTGATATTGAATGGCGTGCCTTGGAAATGAACAGAGATCATTCTGTCGTTCTTGAGATTGCATCCAAGTGCTGCATTTCGGACTCTTTTGTTGACCATGATGGCTACTCCGTTTCTTCTGAGGGATTCCTGCCCGCAGTAGTAGATATAATGGTTATCTGAATTAAATTCACCCATTCCAGTCCATTTGAGTTCGCTGATTCCTAGAATGTTGACATTCACTCTTACCATCTCTTGTTTGACCACTTCCAGTTTGCCTTTATTCATGGACCTGACATTCCAGGTTCCTGTGCAATATTGCTCTTTACAGCATCGGACCTTGCTTCTATCACCAGTCACATCCACAGCTGGGTATTCTTTTTGCTTTGGCTCCATCCCTTCATTCTTTTTGGAGTTATTTCTCTACTGATCTCCAGTAGCATATTGGGCACTTACTCACCTGGGGAATTCCTTTTTCAGTATCCTGTCATTTTGCCTTTTCATACTGTTCATGGGGTTCTCAAGGCAAGAATACTGAAGTGATTTGCCATTCCCTTCTCCAGTGGACCACTTTCTGTTAGATCTCTCCACCATGACCTGCCCGTCTGGGTTTGCCCCAGCTGATCTCTAAAACCCATCCTAGACACACCCAGGAAAGCTCACAGATATGCTACAAAATAACCACAGAGAGTTTACTAACTTCTACACATGACCTGTAGACAGACAATGGATACAAAATAACCACAGGGGTTTCTCAAGGAAACCTACGCAGCAAGGAGATCATTAAGTATTTATAAATATTCTACATCTGATTATAACAGAATGAATTATGGAAAGACATAAACACAGTCTGCTGTTATATAACTTGAAAATGTCAATCAGCCTTGACATTTGAGTGTATGCCCATTTGCATTCCCTTTCATTGATCGGTAGTGGGTATAAGTTGTATTTTGCACAGGGCATAACCAGAAGGAAGAGACTGGAAATATAAAAAGGGGGGATGCCAACAGGGAAAAACAAGCCTCTTTTAAGGTTGGCCTGCTCTCATATTTTGGAAGTGTTTGTCTAATAAAATTTCTGTCTGCTTAAGCTAAACTGAGCTATAACTTGCCTATTTTAAACACTTTAGTCCATTATTCCAAATTTTTATTGTGATGAGGTAAGAACTGAGGGAGAAAAATAAACTGACCTGACATTATGATTCTTGTTGCTGTTCAGTTGCTCAGTCATGTCTGACTCTTTGTGACCCCATAGACTGCAGCATGCCAGGCTTCCCTGTTCTTTACTGTCTCCTGGAGCTTGCTCAAACTCAAGTCTATTGAGTTAGTAATGCCATCCTACCGTCTCATCCTAGATAAGGATGACATCATCCCTCATCCCTCATCCTTCATCCGTTTCTCTTGCTGCCTTAAGTCTTTCCCAGCATCAGGGTCTTTTCCAATGAATTGGCTCTTTGAATGAGGTGGCCAAAGTATTGGAGTTTCAGCCTTAGTATCTGTCCTTCCAATGAATATTCAGGATTCATTTCCTTTAGGATTGACTGGTTTGATCTCCTAACAGTCCAAGGGACTCTTGAGAGTTTTCTCGAACACATCTTCCTTTTTGAGTATTTGACATTTCTAAATGTATTTAAGTTTTGCCTTAGAAGTTTTTTGTATATATGTAAATTTCTTATAAATTTAATATGCAATTGGGGATTGGCTAACTTATTTAATATTTTAAGTATATTTTATAAACATATATTGAAAATATTTGATATATTGAACACTGTTTTGGGGAGGGTAACTTTGATTTTAATAGTGATATAAAATGAAAATATCCAATGAAACCATTTTATAAAGCTCTATTGGAGTAGAGCTTTTATAAAGCTCTATTTAGATGTCTATTACACTTCTCTTTCAAAAAAAAAATTAAATTTCTGAACAAGCAAGATTTACTTTTGTAGGTAGAGACCTTGCTTCTTCATGACCTTAATACTTCTCATATATTTCATTTAATCTATATTTTAGTAAGGTGGATATTAAAATTATTGTTTTAGAGAAGAGAAAACAAAGCCTTGATGCTTTTGAACTGTGGTGTTGGAGAAGACTCTTGAGAGTCCCTTGGACTGCAAGGAGATCCAACCAGTCCATTCTAAAGGAGATCAGTCCTGGATGTTCTTTGGAAAGAATGATGCTAAAGCTGAAACTCCAGTACTTTGGCCACCTCATGTGAAGAGTTGACTCATTGGAAAAGACTGATGCTGAGGGGGATTGGGGGCAGAAGGAGAAGGGGAAGACAGAAGATGAGATGGCTGGATGGCATCACTGACTCAATGGACGTGAGTCTGAGTGAACTCCGGGAGTTGGTGATGGACAGGGAGGCCTGGCGTGCTGTGATTCATGGGGTCGCAGAGTCGGACACGACTGAGCGACTGAACTGAACCGAACTGAATGGTGGAGTCAGCCTCTGAATGCAGCTTCTCTGGTTCCAGTAACGGAGTTCTTAATCATTTCATTAGAAGTTACCACTTTTTTTTTTTTAGTATTAAATGGGAACTTTTATAATGAGTTGCTGTTTGACATCAATTTTCAATAGTGTAAGATAAAAAAGAATCTGTAAAGAAAAGGGCCCTGTAGATGCTTCTGATACACACACAATATAAACCCGAAGAAAATTATGTCATAGCAAAATGATTGCACATGATTGGGCAGGCACTTATTATACATTATTTTAGGATCGCTTGTACTTCAAAATTCGTATGGAAACGGCTTTACTTTGGTAAGAATTAACGCTAAACCTCCAAGTTCCAGAATATAAAACCAAAGTCAAAACAGACGTCCAGATAATTAATACTTTAAAGGAGCATGAGAACGGAATTGTTGAGGGTTTTCATTTGTAGTTCCCCTGGGCCAATCTCAGTTATGATTCTCAGGATCCAACCCCGCCCGCATCCCCCCGCTAAGGCGCTGAAGATCTTCCTCTTTTCGATTAGTTTTCCCTGGGAAAAGGTAGGACTCTACACATGCCTAAAATATCTGGGGACTGATGATGGGCATGTAAGAACCAAAAAAAGACAATTTAGAGAAGAAAGCAAAGTGAAAAACAAATGCTTCAGGGTCAAAACTGAAGAAAACCAAGCCACTTCGGTTAGAAAATGTGTGCAAACCAAGTCCACTGATTCATTTTACCTCTTCCACACCAGGCACTGCTTGCTGAGCGTTAGGGTAACCAGGGAACGGAGGTTGCCCCGGTAACGTAGGAAGCGCGGAGGGCTTCAAGGCTCAGGGCTCTAGACAGCCCTTCCGGCCCCGAGTGGTGGGAGGGGTGGAGGCCAGACTCTCGCGAGAGCTGTGTGTGTTCTACTCTACGTCTTCGCGGTTGGCCTTAGGGCTGCGGCGGCCAGTCAGGGGCAAGGCATCCGGAGCGTTTCAGATGGCTACTCAGCAAGGGACGCCCTCCTCCGCTCTGCGGGTCCTGGAAGAAGCGTTGGGCATGGGCTTGTCGGCTGCCGGGGACACCGCGGAGGCGGTGGCTGCTGAGGGTGCCTACTACCTGGAGCGTATCCTTCGCGTGTAGGCGGGGCACCCAGACTCTGGCCGCGGTAACGGGTGTTGGGAGCGAGGGCGCCCTTTGAAGCCTGGGGTCCGCCAGCTGGTAGAGGCGCCTGTTGGATCTCACGGTGATCTTTCCGACAACGCGACCCCGGAAACCTGCCCACTGTAATTTTTCGCCTTGTTGTAGTTGTAGGCTGATGTGTTCCTGTTGGAAAAAGTTCGTAGTCACCACTCAGTAAACTTTGCAATTTTGTTTAAAGTAGCCCCACAAATTAATCCAACCCTCCTTTCACTCAGTGGTTTTCTTAAGCACAGAATGCCGTGAAAATAAATTCCATAGGGGAACATCCGGAGGTTAAGGAAAAAACCGCTCCCTTTAGGATTTAACATCAGGATATCCATTCAGATCCTGTAGATGGCCCAGTTGTCCAGTGCTTCTGTGATTTGTTTTGGTAGCAGCGACCCACTGGATAGTTTCATTGTGGGCTACTTAATGATGATAACTTTTTACCCCTTTTAGCAACTGAATGGTATCCTGGTGAGCTGACAAGTCTCAGCTATGCTATGAAGAAATCAGATAAGACAGAGATGAGCAGTTATCAATGGAAATAACTAGAAAAATTGAATAGCCACATGTGGATGTGTAGGCTCACTATTTATTGGGTAAAACTTTTGAGCTCCCCTTCTCTAAATTAATGGTACGAGAGAGGGGGAGGGTTCGTGAGAAAGATAACTATTCTTCTGGCAGATAAGAGAGAGATGGGTAATCTGTTTTATTCTTAAAGGTATCAAGGAAACTGCAAAATCTGTTTTTTTGTTGTTCAAATATAATCCACCTATATTTAATTAAAGATTTCAGAGATCCAGCAATGATTCATTTTGTAGGTTTTTAAACTGATTAACCTGTCCTGACTCAGGCTCAGTACACATCCCTGCTACAAAGAGCTTTGAAGAACTTGATTGAAAAGCTCAAAGAAAATATATGTAGTTTATTCAATGTGGACATGATATTTATAGGAGTGTGTTTGAATAATCTGAAAGCAATTTGAGAGAAAGAAGTGGGTGCTCTAGTGTTTTAAGTGAGGTTTCGTATTCTGTTTTCCTGACCCTTAACAAGCTGTCATTTCCAGTAATATTCCTTTTTAAATTCAGAAACAATTCAGTGACTCTTCATAGCTGATTTATGTCTAAAACATGAAGTTATTCAATAGCCATGTTAGTGATAACCAGGCATCTTATATCTACCTGCATTAAAATGATTTCTGTCACAGTATTTTGAGTGTTAACATGAGACAAATAGAGTGAAGTAAGTTTTTGCAAACATCTTTATGAAATAAGTCATGAGACTCCAATATAGTAGAACTTTCACTAATGAAAATCTGGTTTACTGAATTTGCATGGAGGTCACTGAGTTGCAACTGCCAACATATTAGACTTTTCCAAGTAATCACATTTACAAATATAAGCAACTATAACTTTTTCAGGTCAGTAACTCAGTCATGTCCAACTCTTGGCAACCCTATGAACCACAGGATGCCAGGCCTCCCTATCTATCACCAACTGCTGCTGCTGCTGCTGCTAAGTCACTTCAGTCGTGTCCGACTCTGTGCGACCCCATAGAGGGCAGCCCACTAGGCTCCCCCGTACCTG
Organism: Bos taurus; assembly: GCF_002263795.3. Lineage (NCBI taxonomy): Eukaryota > Metazoa > Chordata > Mammalia > Artiodactyla > Bovidae > Bos > Bos taurus. The sequence continues at coordinate 101,340,312 of NC_037329.1, forward strand.
GGATTCTCCATGCAAGAACACTGGAGTGGGTTGCCATTTCCTTCTCCAATGGATGAAAGTGAAAAGTGAAAGTGAACTTGCTCAGTCGTGTCCGACTGTTCGCGACCGCATGGACTGCAGCCTACCAGGCAGGCTCCTCCGCTCATGGGATTTTCCAGGCAAGAGTACTGGAGTCTACCCAAACTGGAGTCTACCCAAACCCATGTTCACTGAGTGTGATACCATCCAACCATCTCATCCTCTGTCGTCCCCTTCTCCTCCTGCCCTCAATCTTTCCCAGAATCAGTGTCTTTTCAAATGAGTCAGCTCTTCGCAACAGGTGGCCAAAGTATTGGAGTTTCAGCTTGAACATGAGTCCTTCCAATGAACACCCAGGATTGATCTCCTTTACGATGGACTGATTAGATCTTCTTGCAGTCCAAGGGACTCTCAAGAGTCTTCTCCAACACCATAGTCAAAAGCATCAATTCTTCGGCACTCAGTTTTCTTTATAGTCCAACTCTCACATCCATGCATGATGACTGGAAAAACCATAGCCTTGACTAGATGGACCTTTGTTGACAAAGTAATGTCTCTGCTTTTTAATATGCTGTCAAGGTTAGTCATAACTTTCCTTCCAAGGAGTAAGCATCTTTTAATTTCATGGCTGCAGTCACCATCTGCAGTGATTTTGGAACACAAAAAAATAAAGTCAGCCACTGTTTCCTCATCTATTTCTCAAGTGATGGGACCAGATACCATGATATTAGTTTTCTGAATGTTGAGCTTTAAGCCAACATTTTCACTCTCCTCTTTCACTTTCATCAAGAGGCTCTTTAGTTCTTCTTCACTTTCTGCCATAAGGGTGGTGTCATCTGCATATTTGAGGTTATTGATATTTCTCCCAGCAATCTTGATTCCAGCATGTGCTTCCTGCAGCCCAGTGTTTCTCATGATGTACTCTGCATATAAGTTAAATAAACAGGGTGACAGTATACAGCCTTGACATAATCCTTTTCCTATTTGGAACCAGTCTGTTGTTCCATGTCCAGTTCTAACTGTTGCTTCCTGACCTGCATGTAGATTTCTCAAGAGGCAGGTCAGGTGGTCTGGTATGCCCATCTCTTGAAGAATTTCCCACAGTTTATTGTGATCCACACAGTCAAAGGCTTAGGCATAGTCAATAAAGCAAAAGTAGGTTTTTTTTTTTGAAACTCTCTTGCTTTTTTGATGATCTAGCAGATGTTGGCAATTTGATCTCTGGTTCTTCTGCCTTTTCTAAATCCAGCTTGAACATCTGGAAGTTCATGCATTGCTGAAGCCTGGCTTGGAGAATTTTGAGTATTACTTCATTAGCGTGTGAGATGAGTGCAATTGTGCGGTAGTTCGAGTATTCTTTGGTATTGCCTTTCTTTGGGATTGGAATGAGAACTGACCTTTTCCAGTCCTGTGGCCACTTTCCAAATTTGAGTTTTCCAAATTTGCTGACGTATTAAGTGCAGCATTTTCACAGCATCATCTTTTAGGATTTGAAATAGCTCAACTGGAATTCCATCACCTCTACTAGCTTTGTTCGTAATGATGCTTGTTAAGGCCCACTTGACTTCACATTCCAAGATGTCTGGCTCTAGGTGAGTGTGAATGATCACACCACTGTGATTATCTGAGTCGTGAAGATCTTTTTTGTACAGTTCTGTGTATTCTTGCCATCTCTTCTTAATATCTTCTGCTTCTGTTAGGTCCATACCATTTCTGTCCTTTATTGAGCCCATCTTTGCATGAAATGTTCCCTTGGTATCTCTAATGTTCTTGAAGAGATCTCTAGTCTTCCCCATTCTATTGTTTTCCTCTATTTCTTTGCATTGATCACTGAGGAAGGCTGTCTTATTTCTCCTTGCTATTCTTTGGAACTCTGCATTCAGATGGGTATATCTTTCCTTTTCTCCTTTGCTTTTTGCTTCTCTTCTTTTCACAGCTATTTGTAAGGCCTCCTCAGACAGCCATTTTGCTTTTTTGCATTTCTTTTTCTTGGGGATGGTCTTGATTCCTGTCTCCTGTACAATGTCATGAACCTCTGTCCATAGTTCTTCAGGCACTCTCTCTGATCTGGTCCCTTAAATCTATTTCTCACTTCCACTGTATGGTCATAAGGGATTTGACTTATGTCATATGTGAATGGTGTAGTGGTTTTCCCCACTTTCTTCAATTTAAGTCTGAATTTGGCAATAAGGAGTTCATGATCTGAGCCACAGTCTGCTCCTGGTTTTGTTTTTGCTGACTGTATAGAGCTTCTCCATCTTTGCCTGTAAAGAATATAATCAGTCTGATTTCGGTGTTGACTATCTGGTGACGTCCATGTGTAGAGTCTTCTCTTGCGTTGTTGGAAGAGGTTGTTTGCTGTGACCAGTGTGTTCTCTTGGCAGAACTTTATTAGCCTTTGCCCTGCTTCATTCTGTACTCCAAGGCCAAATTTGCCTGTTACTCCTGGTGTTTTTTGACTTCCTACTTTTGCATTTCAGTCCCTTATAATCAAAAGGAAATTTTGGGTGGTGTTAGTTCTAGAAGGTCTTATAGGTCTTCATAGAGCCATTCAACTTCAGCTTTTTCAGCATTACTGGTTGGGGCATAGACTTGGATTACTATGATGTTGAATGGTTTGCCTTGGAAATGAACAGAGATCATTCTTACGTTTTTGAGATTGCATCCAAGTACTGCATTTTGGACTCTCTTGTTGACTATAACGGCTTTTTAGGATTTTTCTTTTTAATTGAAGTAAAACTGATGTACAACATTATATTAGTTTAGGTGTACAACATAGTGATTCATTATTTTTATACTTTATGAAATAGTTGCCACTAGAAGTCTAGTTACTGTTAGTCACCATACAGAGTTTTGCAATTTTATTGATTATATTCCCTATGCTGTACATTACTACACCATCACATATTTATATTATAACTGGGAGTTTGTACGTCTTAATTCCTGACATATTTTTCACCAATCTCTGCATCTCCCTGATATCTGGCATCCATTAGATTTTTTCTCTCTTGAGACTACTTCTGTTGTGCTTATTTTTTTATTTTCAATTTTTAGATTCTACATATAATGAAACCATACAGTATTTGTTGTTTATTTACTATGATACCCTGAAGGTCCATACGTGTTGTTTTAAATGGCAAGATTTTAGTTTTCTTATGGCTGAGTAGTATTCCATAGTATTTATGTGTACCACATCTTCTTTATTCATTCATCTGTTGATGGACACTTAGGTTATTTCCATATATTGACTATTGTAAATAATGCTGAAATAAACATAGACTGCATATATCTTTTCAAATTAGTGTTTTGTTTTCTTCAGATAAGTACACAGAAGTGGAATGTCTGGATCATATATTAGTTCTCTTTAAAAAGTTTTAAGGAACCTTTGTATGTTTTCCATAGTAGGTGCACCAATTTGCATTCCCGTGAACAGTGCATGAGAGTTGCCTTTTCTTCACATTCTCACCAGCACTTGCTATTTCTTGATTTTTGGTAATAGCTATGCTGACAGGTGTGAGGTGATATCCCACTGTGTTTTTCATTTGTATCTCTCTGATGATTAAAGATTTTGAAACCTTACATATGTATGTTGGCTATCTAAATATAGTCCTTGAAAAAAAAGTCTATAGTCCCTTTGCTCATTTTTAATTGGATTATTGTCTTTTTTAATGTTGAGTTTTATGAGTTCTATACTTATTTTGGATGTTAATTCCTTATCAGATATATGATTTGCAAATATCATCTCCCATTCAGTAGATTGTGCTTTCCCTTTTCATTTTATTGGTTTTTTTTTTTTTGTTATGCAAAAGTTTTCTAATTTGATGTAGTCTCATTTGTTTATTTTTGCTTTTGTTCCTTTTGCCTGAGGAGACGTATCCAAAAAATCACAGAGCATACTACTGCCCATATTTTCTTCCAGGAGTTTTATGATTAAGGTTTTATATTTAAGTCTTTGATCCATTTGAAGTTTATTTTTGTATATGGTGAAAGAAAATGGTCCAGTTTCATTCTTTTGCTTATGTCTATCTAGTTTTCCCAGAATAATTTAAAAGAGGCTGTATTTTCTTCATTGTATAGTTTTGCTTCCTTGATTGAGTGTCCATATAAATATGGGTTTATTTCTGGGCTTTGTATTTTCTTACATTTATATATCTGTTTTGTGACAATTTCTTGCATTTTTGACTATTAAAGCTTTTTAGCGTTGTGATAATTCCAACTTTGTTTTTATATATTAAGATTGTTTTGATATTTTGGGTATTTTGTGTTTCCATACAAATTTTAGGTTTATTTTTTACAGTTCTATGAAAAATGTTATTGATGTTCTGATAGGGATTTCATTGACTCTGTATACTGCTTTGAGTAGTATGAATATTTTAGCAATATTTATTCTTCCTATCTATGAGCCAAAGATGGAGAAGCTCTATACAGTCAACAAAAATAAAGAGTGGGAGCTGACAGTGGCTCAGATCACGAACTCCTTATTGCCAAATTCAGACTTAAATGGAAGAAAGTAAGGAATACCACTAGACCATTCAGGTATGACCTAAATCAAATCCCTTATGACTACACAGTGGAAGTGAGAAATAGATTCAAGGGATTAGATCTGATAGAGTACCTTAAGAACTATGGACGGAGGTTTGTGACATTGTACAAGAGGCAGTGATCAAGACCATTCCCAAGAAAAAGAAATGCGAAAAGGAAAAATAGTTGTTTGAGGAGGCCTTACAAAGAGCTGAGAAAAGAAAAGACATGAAAGCAAAGGAGTAAAGGAAAGATATACCCATTTGAATGTAGGATCCCAAGGAAGAGCAAGGAGAGATAAAGACTTCCTAAGTGAACAATGCATGGAAATAGAGGAAAATAATAGAATGGGAAAGACTAGAGATCCCGTCAAGAAGATTAGATATATCAAGGGAACACTTCATGCCAAGATGGGCTCAATCAAGGACAGAAATGGCATGGACCTGACAGAAGCAGAAGATATTAAGAAGAGGTGGCGAGAATGCACAAAAAACTATACTGAAAAGATCTTCATGACCCAGATAACCACGATGGTATGATCACTCGCCTAGAGCCAGATATCCTGTAATGCAAAGTTAAGTGGGCCTCAGGAGGCATCACTACAAAAAAAGCTAGTAGAGGTGATGGAATTCCAGTTGAGCTATTTCAAATCCTAAAAGATGATGCTGTGAAAGTGCTGCATTCAATATGCCAGCAAATTTGGAAAGCTGATCAGTGGCCACAGGACTGGAAAAGGTCAGTTTTCGTTCCAATCCCAAAGAAAGGCAACGCTAAAGAATGTTCAGCTACCACACATTTGCACTCATCTCCCACTCTAGCAAAGTAATGCAAAAAAAAATCTCCAAGTCAGGCTTCAACAGTACATGAACCATGACCTTCTAGATGTTCAAGCTGGATTTAGAAAATGCAGAGTAACCAGAGATCAAATTGCCAACATCCGTTGGATCATCGAAAAAACAAGAGAGTTCCAGAAAAAATACATCTTCTTTATTGAGTAAGCCAAAGCCTTTGACTATGTGGATCACAACAAACTGGAAAATTCTTCAAGAGACGGGAATACCAGACCACTTGACCTGCCTCCTGAGAAATCTTTATGCAGGTCAAGAAGCAAGTTAGAACTGGACATGGAACAACAGACTGGTTTCCAAATCGGGAAAGGGGTACGTCAAGGCTGTATATTGTCACCCTGCTTATTTAACTTATATGCAGAGTACATCATGAGAAATTCTGGACTGGATGAAGCACACCTGGAATTAAGATTGCAGGGAGAAATATCAATAACCTCAGATATGCAGATGACACCACCCTTATGGCAGAAAATGAAGAAGAACTAAAGAGCCTCTTGATGAAAGTGAAAGAGGAGAGTGAAAAAGTTGCCTTAAAACTCAACATTCAGAAAACTAAGATCATGGCATCTGGTCCCATCACTTCATGGCAAATAGATGGGGAAACAGTGAAAACAGTGGCAGACTTTGATTTTGGGGGCTCCAAAATCACTGCAGATGGTGATTGCAACCATGAAATTAAAATCACTTGCTCCTTGGAAGTAAAGTTTTGACCAATCTAAGCAGTATATTAGAAAGCAGAGACATTACTTTGTCAACAATGTTCCATGTAGTCAAGCTGTGGTTTTCCAGTAATCATGTATGGATGTGAGAGTTGGACTATAAAGAAAGCTGAGCACCAAAGAATTGATGTTTTTGAACTGTGGTGTTGTTCTCCACAACTTGAGAGTCTCTCTTGAGAGACCCTTGGACTGCAAGGAAATCCAACCAGTCCCTCCTAAAGGAATTCTGTCTTGAATATTCATTGCAAAGACCAACACTGAAGCTGAAACTCCAATACTTTGGTCACCTCATGCGAAGAACAGACTCATTTTAAAAGACCCTGATGCTGGGAAAGATTGAAGGCAGAAGAAGAAGAGGATGAGATGTTTGGATGATACCACGGACTCAATGGACATGAGTTTGAGTAACCCCCACGAGTTGGTGATGGCGAGGGAAGCCTGGTGTGCTGCAGTCCATGGGGTTGTGACTGAGCAACTGAACTGAATTTAACTGATCCATGAGCACAGTATATTTTTCCATTCCTTTGTGTTGTCTTCAATTTATCATAGGTTTATGTCAAATTTTTAAAATGCTTTTTCTGCGTCGATTGAGAACATCATGTGCTTTTTATCTTTTATTTTGTTAATGTAATGTATCACATTGATTGATTTGTCCTTATTGAACTATTCTTGCATTCATGGATAAATCCCAATCGATTATGATATATGCTCCATTTCTGGTTATTTCTGTAATTTCTTCTTATATTCTCCTTCCTTGTGGTTTGATGATTTTCTTTACTGTTATATTTGAATTCTTTCTTTTTACTTTTAGTATATATTATAGGTTTCTCTTTGTACTTGCAAATCTATATATATAGCAGTGTATTTAATAGTTGCTTAAGTTTTTAAGTATTATGAAAGCACAACCTTTTTACCCTCTATGTTTTATGTTTTTTATTTAATATTTTACATCTTTTTGCTTTGTGTATTCCTTAACTACTTATTGTCGGAACTACTTATTATAGTTGTAGCTGGTTTTGTGACTTTTGTCTTTAACTTTCATAGCTTTTTAAATGTCTGATCCACTTCCTTTGCTATTTATTTGCTTTTACTAGTGACATTTTTTTTCTTTTGTATATTTTCTGATATCTTGCTATGACCTACTTTCTACTTAAAGAAGTCCCTTTATCATTTCTTATAAAGCTAGTTTAGTAGTGATGAATTCTTACTTTTTGTTGTCTGGCAAATTCTTTATCTCTCCTCCAGTTCTGAATAATAATATTGCCAGCTAGAGTATTCTTGGTTGTAAGTTTTTTTTTTAAGCACATTAACCGTATCATGCCCCTCTTTTCTGACCTGTAAAGCTTTTGCTGAAAAATTGGCTTTAGCCTAGGGGTTTCCTTGTATGTGACTAGTTGTTTCTTTTTGCTGCCTTTAATATTCTCTCTTTATTTAAAAATTTTTCCATTTTAATTATAGTATGTCTTGGTGTGGCTGTCTTTGGGTTTATCTTGTTTGGAATTCTCTGTGCTTCCTGGATCTAGATATGTTTCCATTTCCGATTTAAGGAAGTTTTTAGTTATTATTCCTTCAAAGAGGTTTTCTGACCTATCCTTTTTGCTTCTTTCCCTCTGGGACCCCTATACTATGAATGTTAGCATGCTTGATATAATTTTAGCGTTTCTTAAATTATCCTCATTTTTTATTCCTTTATTTTTGCTCTTTATACTGAGCGACTTCCACTATTCTGTTTTCCAGATTGCTTATGTATTCTTCTGTATCTTCCAACCAGTTGCTGATTCCATCTAGTGTATTTGTCATTTCAGTTATTTTACTCTTCATCTCTGGTTGGTTCATTCCTATATTTTCTAACTCTTTATTGAGATTATCACTGTGTTCATTTCTTATTTTGTGTTTGGTGAGAATTTTTATGACCATTACTTTGAATTCTTTATCAGGCAAATTATCTCTTTTTCATTAGTTTTTTTCCAGGGGTTTTATCAGGTCCTTTCATTTAGAGCATTTTCTCTGTATCCTCATTTTGTTTTACTTTCTGTGTTTCTGTGTTTTAAGCAAAACAGTTATTTCCCTCAGTCTTGAAGTCATGGTCTTGTGTAGGAGCATTCTGTTATAGAATGCATGTGCTGGTTGGCTTTGGTGGGCTGGCTGGAACTGAAGTGGGCATGGGCTGGGAAGGACATGCTAAGTGTGGGCTGCCTTGGCAGGGAACCTGGAGCTGGAGTGGGCACAGGTAAGGGACATACTACAGTGGATTTGGTAGGCATTATTCAGTCTATTGCCTTTGTGATAGGATTCAGAGTGAGTGAGTTTGTGCATGAGCCCTTTAAGAGTGGAGTTTTGGTTTCTTGTCAGAGTCCTCTAGCTCTTCTGTATGTAAGACCCATCGGTTTTCAAAAGTCATACTTTATGGGGCCTCATATTTGTCATGCAGATCCCTTCTCCTAGAGTTACCAAGATGGGACTTGAATTCCTTGCTCTTTAGCAAGGGCTTCCATGGTTGTGATAGCCCCTCCCACTTGTGGACTTCCCTGGTGGCTCAGACAGTAAAGAATCTGCCTGCAATGTGGAAAATCTGGGTTCAGTCCCTTGTTTGGTAAGATCCCTTGGAGGAGGGCACAACTTGCTCCAGTACTCTTGCCTGGAGAATCCCCATGGATAGAGGAGCCTGGTGGGCTATAGTCCATGGGGTGCAAAGAGTTGGAACTGACTGAGCTACTAAACACAGCACAGAACTCCCCCTTGTGTGGGTTGCCAGTCTATGGATGAGGATCTTGACTTGATCTCACCTTTATCCCTCCTACATGTCTTGATGTTGTTTTTTCTTTATATCCTAATGTAGCAGCGACGTTGTGCTAGTTTTCGAGTTGTTCTAAGGGAGAGTTGTTCTATATGTAATTGTAGTCTTGGTGTGTCCATGGGAGGAGGTGAGCTCAAGTTCCTCCTACTCTGCCATTTTGATCCCACCCTTCTTTTAGGATTTTATTATCCTTTTTGTGAATTATCTAGTCACTGCGTTTCCTCCATCTCTCTTTGGTTGCCTATTTTGGGTTTCAACCAGAGGGTAGTCAAAAGGTTACTAAACATTTAACCAGTCATTTTTCCTGGATTCAGTCTTCAGGTCATGAGACTGAATGTCTTTCAGTCTTTAGTCATGAGAACCTTTAACTCTTGGTTAAATGAAGTTTGAGGGTAACTGTTGAATGCCAATTATTCCTGTATCCCTGGTAGCTTGGTTGGTAAAGAATATGCTTGCAACAATGCAGGAGACCCAGGTTTGATCCTTGGTTTGGGAAGATCCCCTGGAGAAGAGGATGGCAACCCACTCCTGTGTTCTTGCCTGGAAAACCCCATGGACAGAGGAGCCTGGCAGGCTACAGTTCATGGGGTCGCAAAGAGTTGGACATAACTGAGTAACTAGCACAGGGGAAAAAAAAATGGTGATTATGTTAGTTGCTGAAGTGGGACCTTTTTGGGTTTAAAGTCTTTAATTTTCAGGTAATTTAATTGAGCTATTGCAGTGATAAATAAAAATTATAATATGCACAAATGAATCAGGAATTTGATGTTCTCTACTTTGCACATATACTTAATCTCTTCTAATTCACTAATTTGGTCCTGGACTTTCCTTGTTTATGACTAAACAGTTGCTCCTAGGATACTAGACAATGAACTGTTAATATTGACCAAGGCTTGTGAAAGAGCTTGACTCAAATTCTCCAGGAAATCACCCTTTTCTTTACTCTTCAACATTCAGATATAAAGAACGTGTATAGGCTAATGTGGTCCAAACCAGAAACCTAGCCATGATCCACGGGAGAGTGGCTTTATTAGAAGTCTCACATTCTTTTAACCAGTTTAGAGAATGTGTCCAGGAAACAGTATTATTACTGCTGAAACAACCCTCCTTTGTAACTGTCTAGCTACAATGGCACCACCTGTTTCTCTTCCAAAGCACTTCATATCATTGCTTTTATGTTTTAAACATAAAATAATGAAACATACATGATGTTTTGTGTGGGTCTGTGTTTGTGTGTTAATCAGTCAGTCATGTCTGACTCTTTGACACCCCATGGACTGTAGCCCACCAGACTCCTCTGTCCATGGAATTCTCCAGGCAAGAATACTTGAGTGGGTTGCCATTCCCTTCTCCAGAAGATCTTCCTGACCCAGGAATCGAACTCAAGTCTCTTGCATTACAGGTGGATTCTTTACCCTGTGAGCCATCGGGGAAGCCCCATACACAATATAGTTCTTATCTTAACTATTTCCAGAATTTTAAGAGATCTAGTCATGGAATATATTAATTCTCTGGTGAACACTTTTTTAAGAAAGATACTGGCAGTTTTGTGAAATATAAGGCTATATTTTAACTATGTGATCTATAAACTGGTTATTGGGTGTCTCTAGTAATTGTAATGAAGGTTGATAGTCATTTATGAATGAATTCTCTGTTAAAATTAATGCTATTTAGAAGAGGTTTACAAGTATAGTAGTGACCAGGGATGGTTGTCTTTTAATATGTGACTGCAGACATTTGGGAATGCCTAATTCCAGTTGAGAGATGCAGGCTGGAATGAATTATACTAAGAAAACTAAGGCTTAATTGATTTTGTTTCTCCTTGTTGAAATAAAGGCCTTATTCAAGGAAGAGTAATGAAATGCATGAACTCCAGGGAAGTAGAACCACCAAAGTACTATTGTTTTTGTTACCTACTGACTTTGTGCTGATTTTCTGCTTCCCTAACTGGCTTTTGATTATTATTTTATCTCTCTAGGCATTTTAATACTAAAAATTTGACTTAGGACATGAGTTTGCTGGCCTCTGGAAAAATTTCCTTTGGCCCCAGCAGCAATTTCTGAGGACTGACTGAGTTTAAGCCTGTCCTTTGAGGCTAATCAACTCTGGATGCAGGCCCAAAGTCAGCTATTTCCAAAAATGCAAATTAAGGATTCCAGATCCTGAAATATGGTGATCACTCTAAACCAATACCCTATCTAAGATACATGTTCAGTTGCTCAGTCTTGTCCGACTCTTTGTGACCCCATGGACTGTAGCCTGCTAGGCTCCTCTGTCCATGGAATTTTTCCAGGCAAGAATATTAGAGTGGGTTGCCATTTTCTACTCCAGGGAATCTTCTTGACCCAGGGATCAAACCCTTGTCTCTTAAGTCTTCTGCATTGGCAGGCAGATTCTTTAGTAGGAAAGACTGAAGGAAGCAAAACTGCAGTGGGAAGTATGAGAACAAATGTGCCAGTTATTTGCCATCTTTGGCCTAGGCTTCTCCGTTCTAGATCCCAGGCTTCTCCGTCTGTGGGATTCTCCAGGCAAGAATAGTGGAGTGGGTTGCCATTTCCTTCTCCAGGGTATCTTCCTGACCCAGGGATTGAACCCAGGTCTCCCACATTAGAGGCAGACGCTTTAACCTCTGAGCCACCAGGGAAGCCCGAAAGTGAACATGACCATAATGTTTTGTATTTATAGTATGTTTCTTTTATTTCAATTTGGTGAAATAAAATGTTGATCACGGAGAATCCACTCTAGAATTTAGATTGCCTCCAGGTACATTGATTCTACGGTGATGGCAAAGGTTACAAAGCAATTTCAGTCTATGGTAACTTTGGGAAATCATGTAAAACATAATTAGCTATATGTTTCACTAAAATTCTTTATAAAGCTGATATTTCTGGCAGTGATCACTACCTACAGATGCAGTAGTGCAGGGCACCAGTATGTGAGGAACTTTGTATGCTGCTCTCATCTAAAAAGTGTTCATTTCCTTCTGGCTGTGGTCCATTTGCAGAACCTTATGTGTGACCCCATTGCACCAACTGTCACATCAAGCTCTGCTCCATTAGGCCAGCTGAGATGCTTCTCTTGCAGTTGTGTCTTCCATTGTACTGTGATGTATTTAGAGCTTCTTGACAGTTTCAGTGTGGTTATATATTTGCCTGTTTTCTGACAATATCTGCAAGGTCAGGATCTGGTATAGATTCTGTTAGTCCAGAAACTACCAGTTAGTTCACCCATGGTAATGAAGTACCAGGGAATTAATTCCTTGTGTGCATGCTCACAAGTGCTACTATGCTCCTTCCAGAACAAGTGTACATATGGAGAAGGATCCTTAGTCTGAGACCAGGCCGTGCCTCTAGAACATAGCACCTGGCCTGGAAGAGGGCAGTGATGAGGATTGTGCGTGCATGCCAGGGAGGAGGGGTGGCTATAGATAGTACCCTGGGAAAGATCAGACTAGAAAACCAGGACGTTATTAAGTGTCAGGTAAAGCTCAAGCTGGCAGAGTAGCAGGACCAGATCGGAAGGGAATAGAGTAGAAAAAAAATGAATTTTGGAATTGAGAGTTCAGTGATGTTTTTTGAAGGAAAACTAGGCAGGTAATGAATGGGAAGGGAGTTTTGTAAGGATTCAGAGTCAGCTTGGTAATAAGAAACTGATTTTAAGCAGTGGAAAAATAACTTTGTATGAAAATTGTGACCAGCTTAATAGTATGGAAATTTCCTGGAGAATAGAGATTAGATTACAGATGAGAAAGTTGCCCAATAAAACTAGAATTGGGAGTAAAAGTTTTATCTTTCAGGTAATTCTTGATGAATTATGCATTTTTATTCTAGCAATATTGCTTCTAAAGCAGTGCTTTCCAATCTTTTTCACATGTTGCTCCATCAGATCTTGCTTCAGTCTGTCTTTCTGGCTGTCCCAAGGACTGAGGGGATCAATATCTATACTGTCCAAAGTGTTCTCTTTATGAGAACTTAAGAGCGTGATTTCTCTCAGGCTTCAGAACCAGAGATTGCTGTACATCTGCTGAGAAATTCATCTATTTTCTTTGTATGGATACTGAATTGGTATCTGATTACATTTCTGTCTGACACTGACTGCTGGGAAACCTAGTCTCAAACCTGTGGCTTCTATATATATCAAAGTACAAGAGACCTTATGGACTGTACTTTATCTTCTGCAGTTTCCCTTTCTCTTCTAATTTCCATATTCATTTATTTTTAACTCCCTGTAGCTGTATGCATGTCTGAAAACTGCCACAGAATTCTTTGGGGATAATTTGTCCATGTGTTGTGAGCCAGCTAGCCAGCTAGACAGATGCATACAAACATACATGCCAGAGTACATTTACTTCTTCAGTAACACTGCAATATCACATTTCAGTTGGGTTGCTTCTGGGAAGATTTTTCTGTTCACATTCTATTGTGGCTACTAAGGATGATCCTGGTTCCTGTTTGGGGTACTTGTCCTCTTCCTGACCTTTTGTCTCATGAATCACTTGCCCTTGGTTTATTTAATCTTTGAGTCTATTGCTCTGTATCTCTTTAATACTTCTCTTTCCTCTAGGGTCTTCAGATGGAGCTGTTTAAAGGATTTGATTTATCTCTTCATAGTATGACACTTGAGAGCCTCGAAAACATAGATTATAGAGTTCATTATTGAGAATATTGGTAAAAATTGTACATTGCTGTTGTGTCACTGTAGAAACAGTATGATGTAGTTGAGAATTCATGGTATTTGTATTCAAGAAACTTGTCTTTGTCATTCATGTCTTTGGTCTTGGCCAGATCTCTTCTTCCTGACTCAGTTTCCTTCCCCGCCCCCCCAAATTTTTCCTTTGTTTCCTGTGCCATTCACTCTTACAGGGTTTTAAGAGTACATATGGTATGTTCCATGTGACAATATTTTAAAGCATTTTAAAATTGTATTTTTTCCTCCTACTCTTTTTTGATTGTGAGGAAATACGATGTTACAAGCTGGAATCAAGATTGCCGGGAGAAATATCAATAACCTCAAATATGCAGATGACACCACCCTTATATCAGAAAGTGAAGAGGAACTAAAAAGCCTCTTGATGAAAGTGAAAGAGGAGAGTGAAAAAGTTGGCTTAAAGCTCAACATTCAGAAAACGAAGATCATGGCATTTGGTCCCATGACTTGGGAAATAGATAGAGAAACAGTGGAAACAGTGTCAGACTTTATTTTTCTGGGCTCCAAAATCACTGCAGATGGTGACTTCAGTATTGAAATTAAAAGACGCTTACTCCTTGGAAGGAAAGTTATGACCAAACTAGATAGCCTATTGAAAAGCAGAGACATTACTTTGCCAACAAAGGTCCATCTAGTCAAGGCTATGGTTTTTCCAGTGGTCATGTATGGATGTGAGAGTTGGACTGTGAAGAAAGCTGAGCACCAAAGAATTGATGCTTTTGACTGTGATGTTGGAGAAGACTCTTGAGAGTCCCTTGGACTGCAAGGAGATCCAACCAGTCCATCCTAAAGGAGATCAGTCCTGGGTGTTCATTGGAAGGACTGATGCTGAAGCTGAAACTCCAGTACTTTGGCCACCTCATGGGAAGAGTTGACTCATTGGAAAAGACCCTGATGCTGGGAGGGATTGGGGGCAGGAGGAGAAAGGGATGACAGCGGATGAGATGGCTGGATGGCATCACCAACTCGATGGACATGAGTTTTGGTAAACTCTGGGAGTTGGTGATGCACAGGGAGGCTTGGTGTGCTGTGATTCATGGGAACACAGAAAGTCCGACATGACTGAGCGACTGAACTGAACTGAACTGAGTATTATATCTCATCCCTAGAACCTACCAAGGCAATGGCAACCCACTCCAGTACTCTTGCCTGGGAAATCCCATGGATGGAGAAGCCTAGTGGGCTGCAGTCCATGGGGTTGCTAAGAGGCAGACACGACCGAGTGACTTCACTTTCACTTTTCACTTTCATGCATTGGAGAAGGAAATGGCAACCCACTCCAGTGTTCTTGCCTGGAGAATCCCAGGGGCGGGGAAGCCTGGTGGGCTGCCGTCTGTGGGGTCGCACAGAATCAGACACGAGTGAAGCGACTTAGCAGCAGCAGCAGCATCCCTAGAATATTTTTCTTCGGTAGTAGTTACAGGTATTGTTTAGTATTTCCAAAGCTTTGAGGACAAATTACATTTTTCTCTACATAGCCATGTTAAAGAAGCTTTGCTTTGACATTTCTTCCTCACAGTAATCTTGCCAGCATTTGGTTTAAATTATAAAGTCTATCCAGATCATTTTAGAATATTTAATTATTTGTGAACTTTATTATGGAATGAGCAGTGATTAAGGATGTTGTTTAGGTGCTAATTTGTGTGCAACCCTTTTGCAACATGGACTGTAGTCTGTTAGGCTCCTCTGTCCGTGGGATTTCCCAGGCAAGAATACTGGAGTGGGTTGCCATTTCCTTCTCCAGGGGATCTTTCTGACCCAGGGACTGAACCAAGATCTCCTACATTGCAGGCAGATTCTTAGATGCTGAGCCACCCAAGAAGCCCTAGTGATGAAGGGTAGCATTAATTTCTGGAAACAAATGACTGCCTACAAATTCAGCCTCTTTGTTTTCCCCAAACTTAAATCTTTTTGTTTTGTATTGGGGTATAGACGATTAACAATGTTGTAGTAGTTTTGGGTGAACAGTGAAGGGACTCAGCCATATATATACATGTGTCCATTCTCTCCCAAACCTTGCAGGCCGGCACAAATGATGAGCAGAGTTACATGTGCTATATAATGGGTGCTTGTTGGTTATCCATATTGAATATAGCAGTGTGTACATGACCCTCCCAAACTCCATAACTATCCCTTATCCCAGTAACTCTGTTTTCTAAGCCTGTCTCTTTCTGTTTTGTAAGTTCATTTGAGAAATTCGATATTTCTTCTTCTCTGTCTGATGTACTTCACTCTGTATGACACTTTCTAGGTCCATCCATGTTGCTGTAAATGGCCTTGTTTCATACTTTTTAATGGCTGACTAATGTTCCACTGTATATTTGTACCACATTTTCTTTATCCATTCCTTTGTCAGGGGACATTTATATTGCTTCCATGTCTTGGCTGTTGTAAACAGTGATGCAATGAACATTGAGGTGCCATATCCTTTTGGATCATGTTTTTCTTTGGATATATTCCCAGGAGTGGGATTGTAGGGCTTTATGATAGCTCTATTTTTAGTTGTTTAAGGAACCTCCATACTGTTCTCTATAGTGACTGTACCAATTTACATTCCCACAAACAGTAAAGGAGTATTTTCATATCCCAACACATTCTCCAACATTTGTTGTTTGTCGATTTTTTTGATTATAGCCATTCTGACCAATTTGAGGTGACATCTAATTATAGTTTTGATTTACATTTCTCTAATAACATCATGGCAAAAGATGGGGAAACAATGGAAACAGTGACAGACTTTATTTTCTTGGGCTCCAAAATCAGTGGACAGTGGCTGCATGAAATTAAAAGATGCTTGTTCCTTGGAAGAAAAGCAATGACAAACCTATACAGCGTATTAAAAAGCAGAGACATTACTTTGCCTGCAAAGGTCTGTATTCATTGCTGTGGTTTTTCTAGTAGTCATGTACGAATGTGAGAGCTGGACAGTAAAAAAGGCTGAGTGCCGAAAAAAATGATGCCTTCAGACTGTGGTGATGGAGAACACTCTTGAGAGTCCCTTGGACTGCAAGGAGATCAAACTAGTAAATCCTAAGGGAAATCAACCCTGACTATTCATTGGAAGGATTGATGCTGAAGCTGAAGCTCCAATACTTTGGCCACCTGATTCGAAGAGCAGACTCATTGGAAGAGACTGTGATACTGGGGAAGATTGAAGGCAGGAAGAGAGGGGGATGGCAAAGGGTGAGATGGTTGGATGACATCGCTAGCTAAATGAACATGAGTTTGAGGAAGCTCTGGGAGATGTTGAAGGACAGGGAGGCCTGGCATGCTGCAGCCTATGGGGTTGCAGAGAGTCAGACACTACTGAGTGAACAGCAATAACTAGTGATGTTGAACATCTTTTCATGTGCCTACTTTTGTTTTCTTTGGAGGACAGGTCTTCTGCGCAGTTTTTGAGTGACCTGTTTGTTTTGATGCTGTTAAGCATCATAAGCTGTTTGTAAATTTTGGAGACTAATCTTTTATTGGTCACATCATTTGCAAATATTTTCTCCCAGTCTGTGGGTTGTCTTTTCATTTTATTGTTTCCTCTGGTGTGCAAAAACTTCTGAAAGTTCCCATTTGTTTATTTTTGTTTTTATTTCCATTATTCTTGAGATAGATCGAAAAAGATATTGTGATTTATGTCAGAGGGTGTTCTGCCTGTTTTCCTCTAGGAGTTTTATAGTGTCTAGCCTCACATTTAGGTCTTAAATCCATTTTGAGCTCACAAAATCAACTTATAATCATTGTTTCTCAGAAAGGGACATATTTTTCCATAAGAAAAGAGGCCAACTTCCTGTAGCTGAACTTCAGGAAATTTTATATCATTAAGTGAAAATGTGTCAGGAAAATATAAATCTAGAAAAGGAGGAAGATTCAGAATGCCTTTTATGTATCCATTCATCTTAACAGAAGATCATGGGAGATTTAGGAAACTTCTCCACAGGTACTCATATCTTTCCAGAACAAGGGAAGGAAAAACAGACACTTGTTTTTATTCCAAGCCAGGCACCATTCTAAATGATTTCCATATGCTAACCCTTGTTAACAAGAGCTATAGTATAGCATAGTGAAAACCAAACTTCTAGGGCTGTTTCCCAACTCTGTTAGGTCCTGACTGTGTAACTTTGTGCATCTGAGTCCTGATCTGTAAAACAGAGATAATAAAATTCATCCTTATTGGTGGGATGAGGATGAAATGATTTAATACATGTAAAACCCTAGGGAAGGGCCTGGCTCCTATTAAATACCATGTGTGTGTTATCAGTTCTCATTACAAACAACAGAAGTTGTTATTCAGACTGTCAGGTTACTCTTGGAGGATGGAATGACAGTTAAATTTCTGATAATCAGCAGCAAAATGAAAACTAGGGTAAACTCATATTTGATTTTCATAAGCATTGCTATGTATTGAAGTGTTTATACCTTTTAAACTTGGCATGATAAAGTCTGTAAATGTGAAAAAAATGTAAACCTACCAACCAATCAACAAAACAAGTGTTACTGGCACATACTTTGATTTCTTCTAAAATTAAATGCTATCTTGAAGTTTTCATTTGCAATTAGAGTAACTTAATTTTTGCAGCTCTTACAGAAATTCTTAAAAAAAAAAGAAAATTTTTATTAGAATCATTTCCATCGATATTTTAATGCTGATATATATTGATACTTTATGAACTGCTCTTATTATTATATAATTCATATTTGCTTAAAAATTAGGCTGCCTTTTCTGAGAATATGATTTATTAATTTTAAAATTGAAATACATAAGAAAGAGAGTGAGCTATAACTTTTACTGATGAAAACATTAAAATCTATTTTTTACTTATATTTAATTTTAGTGTGCTTTTTCTTTTTTTTTTTTGAAAGTTGCTCAGTCCTGTCCAACTCTTGGTGACCCCATGGACTGTACAGTCCATATATTCCTCCAGGCCAGAATACTGGAGTGGGTAGCCTTTCCCTTCTCCAGGGGAATCTTCCCTACCCAGGGATCGAACCTAGGTCTCCCACATTGCAGGTGGATTCTTTACCGGCTGAGCCACCAGGGAGGCCCAAGAATATTGGAGTGGGTATCCTATCCCTTCTCTAGTGGATCTTCTTGAACCAGGAATGGAACTGGGGTCTCCACACTACAGGTGGATTCTTTACCAGCTGACCTACCAGGAAGTGCTTTGTTTAATCCAAATAAAAAGTCATTGTGAAGGACTCATAAATACTGGAAAATTCAGTGTGGTTTGAGATTTGTTTGAAAAATTTATTGTCATAGGTTTCCTGTCCATCATTTTTATATCTTTCTAATTTATGATACTCTGATACTAATGTACATTTTTAGAAGCCTTTTTAGAATAGAGTTGGAAATTATTAGACAGTGGCTCAGCTGGTAAAGAATCCACCTGCAGTGCAGGAGACCTGGGTTCGATCCCTGGGTTGGGAAGATCCCCTGGAGAAAAGAACGGCTACCCACTCCAGTATTCTTGCCTGGACTGTGCAGTCCATGGGGTCACAAAAAGTTGGACAAGACTGAGCTACTTTCATTTTCACATACACTAAAAATAAAGCTTTTCATGAGTTTCAGTTCAGTTCAGTTCAGTCACTCAGTCATATCCGACTCTTTGTGATCCCATGAATCGCAGCACGCCAGGCCTCCTTGTCCATCACCATCTCCTGGAGTTCACTCAAACTCACATCCATTGAGTCAGTGATGCCATCCAGCCATCTCATCCTCTGTCGTCCCCTTCTCCTCTTGCCTCCAATCCCTCCCAGCATCAGAGTCTTTTCCAATGAGTCAACTCTTTGCGTGAGGTGGCCAAAGTACTGGAGTTTCAGCTTTAGCATCATTCCTTTCAAAGAACACCCAGGGCTGATCTCCTTTAGAATGGACTGGTTGATCTCTTTGCAGTCCAAGGGACTCTCAAGAGTCTTCTCCAACACCACAGTTCAAAAGCATCCATTCTTTGGCACACAGCTTTCTTCACAGTCCAACTCTCGTATCCATACATGACCACTGGAAAAACCATGGCCTTGACTAGACAGACCTTTGTTGGCAAAGTAGTATCTCTGCTTTTCAGTATGCTTCATGAGTTTGGATTGTGTCAAATAATAATTTAAGATAACAATTTAAATATTTTGTTTTAAAACTTCTATAATTGTGAGCTGTATGAAGAAGAGAAATTAAAAAATAATTTATATATATTTACTAACTTGGTAAGATATTTGAATCTAATAACTATTTTAAGGTTACATCAGTTTTTAAATGTACTAATTTTATTCCATATATTTTGAGATTCAAACTTGACAGCATATTCAGAGGTCACTATAACTGAAGCATCTGAAGATGATTATGAATATGAAGAGGTAATTTGTTCATTTTATGTATTTTTTCTGTAAATTCATTACTGTCGTTCCTGTGAAATATTCTTTTTATTTTTCATTAAACATTTTTTTTCTTCAGTCATAACCATGTATTCAACTGAATGTAGCTAATCACATAGTTAAGAATGAGATCTGAAAATTGTATTTAAAATTTAGATAGGTTAACACATCTGGCTCTTTTGATTTCCCTGTTAATTGTTTTCAGAGTCAGCCTCTCATCACCTTCCTTATGGATCCATTGGAGAAGGCAATGGCACCCCACTCCAGTACTCTTGCCTGGAAAATCCCATGGACGGAGGAGCCTGGTGGGCTACAGTACATGGGGTCGCGAAGAGTCGGACACGACTGAGCGACTTCACTTTATCTTTTCACTTTCATGCATTGGAGAAGGAAATGGCAACCCACTCCAGTGTTCTTGCCTGGAGAATCCCAGGGACGGGGAAGCCTGGTGGGCTGCCATCTAAGGGGTCGCACAGAGTCGGACACGACTGAAGTGATTTAGCATAGCATAGCATAGCATGGATCCATATTAAAGTCAGTCATCTCTGTCTAGCCGGTGTTCCTTTTCATCCACTCTGCTCTTGGCAGGGTTTCCCAGATTCCCACCACCTTCCTGGAGCATAGATCCTATGCTTCCTTTCAACTTAGCTATACTTCCGTCTAATAGTTACTGTCTCAGACCTTTCCTTTAATTCATTGTTCCAATGAAACCTATCATTACATCTGAGACTATGAGGAGAGTGTTACTCTAAGACGACAGAAGCTGTAAAGGAAACTATGGAAGCAAGCCTGCAAGTTGTGGCCTGGGCAAGCAGGAGACATTTTACTACTGGAAAAGTGGAGATAATATTAACACATACCACATGACATGTATTAATAAATGTAACAGGCTTAAAGCTGTGATCAACACATAAGAAGCATGCAATAAGTGTTCACTTTCATTAAGTCAGACATGACTTAGTGACTAAACAACAAATGGAAAGTAATGGTGGAGAAAATCTGCAGTGGGGAGAGACTGGTAGCATTTAGAAGGCCTAGCTTTTTTTTTTAGCAGATTTTTTTTTTTTTTTCAGTAGAGTTGTTAGACTATATTTGCCAGTACAGATAAAAGAAATTGCCCATAGCTAATATCAAGCTATTAGAAGTAACACTGAGTGATGTTTATAAGGAAATCAGAGGGCTGCCTACTTGTTAGTTGTTAATTTTTCATAGGTCTTCAGAATGACATAGTGTCTTACATAAAGTGTATTTCTTTGATCATTTGTTTTGTGAGAAAAATTTATTATCTAAAATGAAATAAGGTATTTTATATTCCTCTAACTCTTTCTATCCTTATCTTTCTCTGTGATTTAGATACCAGATGACAATTATAGCATTCCAGAAGGTGAAGAAGATCTGGCAAAAGCAGTTCAGATGGTCCAAGAACAGGCTACAGATACCCAGATTTTGGTGAGAATTTTGAACACAACCGAAGCCTACAGTTTAACAGTGATCTTTTCTATGTAAAGTTTTGAAAGTCATTTAAGCTATAAGTTCTTCACTTAACTAGATGCAGCTCTATCACCTAATGTCCTTTTCATTTCTATTTCTTTATCATCAAACTTTTACTTTTAGTACATAGTGGTATTTACTCTGCCTCGCATCATCATTTTCCACATGGTGGTCACTTTTGCATGACTTTGCCACAAATGACACTTTCTTTCAGAACTGTCTTTAAGCTCAATGATGTTTAACTAAGGATTTTCCACACTTGCACAAAATTTGTTATTGTATACATGTACTGCAGTCTACTTTGTAAGCATCTGTGTCTTTTTTTTTATGGAAGTATTTAGATCACAGGAAATGCTTGATATATTATTATTATTATTTTCTTATGAGGCCTATGAACTCATTTCACTAGAGAATATGGTGGATGCTTTCTAATTATAATACCACCAATTAACAGTACATAGAATGATGGCTTCACTGTAAAATTGAAAATTCATTTAAAATTGACAGTAATTTAATGATGATAGAAAAATATTTGTAAAGTGCTACTAATACTAATTAATACTAAAGTCATGTTAGTACTAATTAAGAAGATGGCTTTTTCTCAAAAATGAAACCTTCATGTGAAATGTGAAGGTAATTATTATACTCTTATTTAGGTACTGATTTGGCTTCCTTAGTGCAAAATAATATGGGATAGACTTCACTGCATATTCTGCCCTGTGTCAGTCCTTCTGTATTTTGTAGATTTCCTCAGTTGAGAAATCCAGTAATTCCTTTCCAACATATCTGTCCATTCAAAATTGAAAAATGCTGAAGAGCAGAATTTCTTGAATCCAGGATTGATTATATTCTGAGTGGAGGGCTTTAGCTCACAGTAAACTCTATTCTCTAATGTATCTTATGGTTGTAGTTCCTTCTCTTGCTGCTGCTGCTTAGTCACTTCAGTCGTGTCCAACCCTGCGACCCTATGGACTACAGCCTGCCAGGCTTCTCTGTCCATGGGATTCTCCAGGCAAGAATACTGGAGTGGGTTGCCATTTCCTTCTACAGGGGATCTTCTTGACACAGGGATCCATCCCGGGTCTACTGCATTGCAGGCAGTCTTTGCTGCTGAGATACCAGGGGAGCCCCATAATTCCTTCTAGGTAGACATAAAGTGAAGTCTGCTACACAAACTTTATTAGTCTGTTGGATATTTCCATGCAGTAATTTATAGGTAAATTTTAAAATTTTGAATGATGAGCAGTGGATAAACATATCAGTTGCATGGTATGTATTGCTCATCATCTTCCTTCTTGCTTTTTACATCATTAAGTTAGTGAGTGAAAGTCAGTCATGTCAGACTCTCTGCGACCCCACGGACTATATAGTCCATGGAATTCTCTAGGCCAGAATACTGGAGTGGGTAGCCTTTCCCTTCTCAAGGGGATCTTCCCTACTCAGGGATTGAACACAGGTCTCCCACATTGCAGGTGGATTGTTTACCAGCTGAGCCACAGGGGAAGGCTGAGAATATTGGAGTGGGTAGCCTATCCCTTCTCCAGCAGATCTTCTCAGCCCAGGAATTGAATAGGGGCCTCCTGCATTGCTGGTGGATTCTTTACCAACTGAGCTATCAGAAAAGCCTCATCATTAAATTGAGGAGCATTAAAAAAATACTTTATGTACTACTCATTTATAGCAGTACTTGGTAGCATAGATATGTCTAACACAATGTATGTCTAACACATAGTAGGCACTCAATGTATAGCAGTTAAACAAATAAATGGATAAATGAATCATTGAATGAAAAAATTATGACCCCAAATATAATTGTATCTGTTATCATGCTAGAAGTTGTTTGTAAATACAAAGATAAATCCAAGAAGGGCAATTGGGGAATAAATTCAATGTAGTAGCTCATATCTTCTGAACTAAATATCAGTAATTCTCTCATCAATTTCTCAAAAGTTAACTCAAACTCCTAACTTTGCAGGAGTTAACTTTCTAGATTTATGACGTATTTATAGCTGATTGACTGTCTTTTTAAGTTTTTATCTGTTTTTTTTGAGCTCTTTAGAGAAATATTACTATGTAGAAAATTCAAAAAAATTTCCTTTAGGCATTAAAAATTAAATATGGATTTATATTGTGATAAGCACTTCAGTTTTATATTTATAATTTGGTTTTTGTTTTTATAGTGTTTTGTCTTCAAAAACTAACTTTGAGTTGTGCCATGGGCTTTCTGTTTTAAGAATATTTATTGTTTATGAAACAAACTTCCTTTTGTTATGATTTTATTACATCTGTTTATGATCAGCATATATTTTCTTCTGTGTTAGAGGATAGTAGTAGTCCCAATTCAATGAGGAGTTTTAGAATTTTTATTAAAGTTTGAAAACAAAACAACATTACTACTAGGGTGTTGAATATATCTGAAGTTATTAAAAAGTTGAAATTTGGAAGTAATGTAAATAGTTTTATTTTTTAAAAACTAACAAGGATTATTTATTGAAGAATTGACATTTAAATGAATTCTTATAATTTTCTTTAAACCTCAGTAATATATATTGTATATAAAATATATATATATTTGAGACTTGATACATGTTTTATTTCATAAACTTTGAACTTTCTGTTCTATACAATATCAGTTTCCTTGATAGGTACAATGATTCTAAACTCTGAAAATATCAATTCAGTTCAGTTCAGTCTCTCAGTCGTGTCTGACTCTTTGCGACCCCATGAATCGCAGCATGCCAGGCCTCTGTGTCCATCACCAACACCCAGAGTTTTCACTCAAACTCATGTCCATTGAGTCAGTGATGCCATCCAGCCATCTCATCCTCTGTCGTCCCCTTCTCCTCCTGCTCCCAATCCCTCCCAGCATCAGGGTCTTTTCCAATGAGTCAACTCTTCGCATGAGGTGGCCAAAGTACTGGAGTTTCAGCTTTAGCATCAGTCCTTCCAATAAACACCTAGGACTGATCACCTTTAGAATGGACTGGTTGGATCTCTTTGCAGTCCAAGGGACTCTCAAGAGTCTTCTCCAGCACCACAGTTCAAAAGCATCAATTCTTCGGCGCTCAGCTTTCTTCACAGTCCAACTCTCACATCCATACATGACCACTGGAAAATCCATAGCCTTGACTAGACAGACCTTTGTTGGCAAAGTAATGTGTTTTATTATATTTAGAGTGATTAATGAAAAAATTAAGAAGATAGAAAATGTTATTAATCTATAATGAATATGTGGTTTGGTTATACTGTCAATTGTTTCTTGAAACTAAAGTCTTTTTTCTAAGTGTTCATGTAAGGAGAAGTAAGAATAGACACACACATATACACATATATTCTTTAGGAATATTTGTATGTAATTTTTTGAAAAGAAGTCTACTTACATTCAAGCTGGGTTTCCCCCCCTACAGCATGAGCCTTCTTATTAGCATATTATTGCCATTTGTAGGGGGTGATTCTTTAGCTGTTTCTGTTTTTGGTTTTGCTAATATTGGAGGTGCAGTCTCAAAGGTCCTTTTTTCCCCCATAATTCTATAATAATATAATTTTGATCTAATTATAATTTTGATCTTTAATGATGACATTAGCAAGGTTCCTAAATCATGTAATTGTTAAATTTCCTGACATCATCTCTCTACCTCCTCCTCTAAGAATATGAGACATTTCTTTGAAATAGTGTTTGTGGGAGGTTAATTAACTGAACAAACTACTATACTGTTTAACATATTTATCAATAGTTCTCAAAGAACTTTATTCTAAGATATTTTCCTGTATATTTATTCAGAAACACTATCAAATATGTAAACATGTAGACATGGTGGGGTTCTAGTAAACTTTATGAGAAAAGTTAACTCACCTCTGATCTAGTTGATAGACTTATATATTTCCATTATGAAATAGGAGTACAAGGGTGCATAATATCTTCCATAGTGTTTCTAAAAATCAAGGCACCAAAACCACATCCTTTTTATAATGATAATAAGTAAAATAATTAAACAATCCATACTATTTTTTTCTTTTTTTGAGTGTGTTATATACCATTGTTAGGGCAAGCTGACCCCCTTATTGTTTTTTGGACAGTCTAATCACAGTCTTGTCTGCCTTTGTACTTTCTGATGCTATATCTGGAACATGACTCCACCTCTTCTCTAGATATATGTTCATATGTCACTTTCTCAATGTAATCGTTCTTCATCATGCTACATACATAGCAGACCAGCTCCACACACATATCTGCTCCATACTTGGCTTCCCCTCACTTCAACCCCTCTGCTTTTACCCACAGGCACTTAGTATCATCGGTGATACTGTATATTTGTAATTTAGTTACTCATTTTCGGTCCACATTTACTTGATTATTAGTTATAAGGACTGAGTCTTGTCTGTTTTCATCACTGCTTTGTCTCTAGTGATTAAAATAGTTCCTGGATGTAATATTCAACAAAATTGTTTAAAAAGTGAATGAATGAATGAATGTAAGGCCAATGTACATTTAATGTACAATTAAGTGTAAATTGTACATTTAATTAATGTAAAATTAAAGCTTTGATAATTTTTAAATAAATAATTTCACTTTAAAATTTTAGGAGCAGAAAACAGTCTTTTCTCCAAAGCATACGGTACCTGAAGCAATAGAAGACTTTCTTTGCAATTTCCTGATCAAAATGGGAATGACCAGAACTCTTGATTGCTTTCAATCTGAATGGTAAATAATTAAGTAGATAAACAGTTTTCTAGAAATACTAACATTATTTAACATGTATATTTTAATCATCTCAAAAGACTGAGTGACTCAGCTTATGTAAAGTGAAAGAGCTGGATAGAAACTTTTTCCATCACTGCCACTGAAACCACAGCACAAACACATACACAATCAGGATATCAATTTCAAAAAGGTTTTAAATTAAATATCTTTTCTAAATACTCAAATTTAAGTTATTCTCAAAAATCAAGAAAATGGAACATCTCTTGGAGTTATATAATCCAGGGCTACTTAATGAAATATTTAAAAATATCTTTTACATAATTCGGAGAAGGCAATGGCACCCCACTTTAGTACTCTTGCCTGGAAAACCCCTTGGATGAAGGAGCCTGGTAGGCTGCAGTCCATGGGGTCACAAAGAGTCGGACACGACTGAGTGACTTCACTTTCACTTTCACTTTACATAATTAGGAGTATTATCTCCTACATAAGACACATCCTGTTAACAGTACTACTTTGCTTGTTTTATTTAGAATGTAATGCCCTGCTTTTCTCTACTCACACAACTGATTCTTTTTCTATAAATGTCCCTTCATTTATAAGTAAGTGAAATTACATTGTCAGATGATACCTACACAAGGCTTTCTTGTTGTAACTGAAAATTTTAATAACTTATTGTTATGAAAATCAGCAGGCATACTGTCTTTATTCCTTTGCTATCGCGATAATGTCATCAGGCATATTTTTGGACTCCTTAGCATTCTTTAACAAAATATTATTAAATAATTGGATAATAAATGTTTTGTTTTCTTAAAAGTCATTGCATATTATAGAAAGAAGGACTAATATGATATATAAAGTTGTTTATGGTGTTTTGGAGTTCAATCATCTAATTTTAAATATAGGCACAATTTGTTAATTTCTACTAATCCAACTTTGATTTAATTTTTATATTTGCTATTTTTGTTCAAATCTACAGAGACCATTCATATAGAAGTAATCAGTTTCATTATTTTAAATTGCATGTCTAGTGTTAATAAATTTAATGAGCAGAGCCATTTTTCACTAATTCAGTTTAAAAAAAGAGCAGGTTTGATGGTAGAAAAATAATACTCTTCTTATTAAATCTAGAAATTATGTGAATGATTTTTATAATAATGTGCCTATGAAATAATTACAAATGTATTAGAGAATATATTTTTGTAAGAGTAGATAGATGATTAATTTGCATTACTAATGAAATGATGATTAATGTAGTTCAGTTTCCCATTTTTCTTCTAAAGTTATGGGTTAGGATATGTAGTGCTTACATGTTGCGCCAAAGTGTGAAATGATTCCCTTGGAGAAATCTGGAACCAAGTATACTCTTAATTAGGTGTTTGTTGAAATATTTTCCTTTTAGATTTAGCAATTTGAAATTGCTAGATGAAATTTCAGAAAAGTGCAATAATATTAAGGTTTATAGAAACCCTAAGTAAGCATATCATTTATTGTAATATTATGATTTTAAAGTAAAATTTGTATAAATATCTCTTATTTGGGTTTAATAATACTGTGGTTCAAATAATTTTATTCTGATCCCTAGCTGCCAGTTTGTAATGAGATTACAAATTATTTGTAATGAGATTATACTGTATTGGATATTTTTATTTCAAATAAAACATGTTTTACTTTGATCAGAAACCTTTATTTATAATGCATAGTAAGTGTATAGGAATGTGTACTTAGTCGACTGCTCAATTGTGTCTGACTCTTTGTGACCCCATGGACTGTAGCCCGCCAGGCTCATCTGTCCATGGGGATTCTCCAGGCAAGAATACTGGAGTGGATTGCCATGTATATTATTTTTACAATTTCTTATTATGGGGAAAGTGAAAGTGAAGTCACTCAGTTGTGTCCGACTCTTTGTGGCCTCATGAACTGTAGTCTACCACACTCCTCCGTCCGTGGGATTTTCCAGGCACAGGTACTGGAGTGGGTTGCCATTTCCTTCTCCAGAGGATGTTTCCGACCCAGGGATTGAACCCAGATCTCCCGCATTGTAGGCAGACACTTTACCATCTGAGCCACCAGGGAAGTCTATTATGGGGAAGAACACTTGTAACTTATCATTTCTATAAATTCATTTAATCTTACAAAAGGTGATGAAACAAGGTTTCCCTCTTGGTGATTTGTAAAACAAACCCACAAAAAGCAAGCAAACAAAACTCCAAAAACCAAAACACCTGGGCAGTAGAATTTGACTTACGTTTTTTCATTCTTCAAACAGTAATTAACATTAAGTCCATTAAATCTGGGGTCAGCAAACTAAGACCCTGGGGCCAAATCTAACCTGCCTCCTATTTTGGTAAATAAAATTTTACTGAAACACAGCCATGACCTATCTTTTAGGTATTATCTGTTTGTCTGTGGTTGCTTTCACACTACTACATGTAACAGCAAAGTTAGTCACAACAGAGCGTATGACCTTGCAAGCTTTTCTTCCCCCCCCCCCAATTCTAAATGTTTATTTTATGGCCATTTACACACAAAAAATATTATACATTTATCTATATAGATATACGTATATATGGATGTGTGTGTAAAAAAAATATATATATATAATGTTCTATGAACCACGAAAAGTCTATACTGTGGGTTTAGTCAGTAATGTTTTTATGGCCATTTAGAAGTGCTCTGTGAACAATGATTATTTCCCTGGGGGCAAAATTAAAGTGTTAAAATGGAGAAAATATGGTAGTGCATTTTATTTATCCTGACTGAGCATATGTCAACCGTCTCCTTTCCTCCTCTGGATTGTTCTGCTGGCTGTTAACAAGGTCAGAGCTCACTCACCCAAAATGTACATCCTTGCCTCTACCTTCTCCTCTTATTACCTCCAGCTCACTCCAACTCTTTTTCCCTTTACAGCCAAATGTTTTTTGTAAAACTGGGACTTTATTTTCTTTCTTTACTCTTTTACATCCTTGTTTCTCTCCAGTTTAGCTTCTGTTTCTACCATTGCACTGAAGTTTGGGTGATAATAAAAATGCCATCAAAGGTAACAGTGCAATTATTAATAATATTTAAACTCCAATACTTTGGCTACCTGATGCGAAGAACTGACTCATTGGGCAAGACCCTGATGCTAGGGAAGATTGAAGGCAGGAGGATAAAGGGACGACAGAGGATGAGATGGTTGGATGGGTATCACTAACTCGATGGACATGAGTTTGAGCAAGGTCTGGGAGTTGGTTTTGGACAGGAAGTCCTGGCGTGCTGCAGTCCATGGGGTTGCAAAGAGTCAGACATGACTGAGCTACTGAACTGAACTGATTTTAAATTTCTCTTAAATTGTAAAATATTGCTGCTTTTAGTCAATAAAATTTGGTGTAATATGTAATCACTCAAATGTGGGTAGTGCAGTTACAACTTTTATCACATATTAATTTATTTACATAACATTTAATTTAAAGGACTGCATGTCACTTTTTTTCTTATTGAAATAATTTTAGTGATTTTTTTCTGCATTAAATAAAGCCAGTGGCTGAAAGCCAATTTAAAAAAAAATAATTTATTTTCATTGGAGGCTAATTACTTTACAATATTGTAGTGGTTTTTGCCATACACTGACATAAATCAGCCATGGGTGTACATATATACCCCATCCTGAACCTCCTTCCCACCTCCCTCCCCATCCCATCCCTCAGCCAATTTTGTGGTCAGAAAATCTTTATGGTCCAATACTTCAGTCAGTCCTTATGTCTTTTCTTCTGAGATAAGTATAAACCACAGTCCAAATATGGATAGAAAAGTGATTTTATGATTAAATGATATGTGTTGTTTTGTAAGTTTTGGCAAATAGTGAACCGTAGTCCGCCAGGCTTCTCTGTCCATGGAGTTCTTCAGGCAAGAATACTGGAGTGGGTAGCCATTCCTTCTCCAGGGAATCTTCCAGACCTGGCGATTAAATCCAGGTCTCCTCTGTTGAAGGCAGATTCTTTACCATTTGAGCCACCAAGGAAGCCCAAATATCACTTGATCTTGATTCAGTTGTCTTGAACTTTTGTATATCCAGCAGGGTTCTCTTGCTCTTTTTTGGTATCAGATAAGATATATAACACATAACACAAAACATATGACTACTAATGTGTAATATGTTTGGAGAAGGCAATGGCAAGCCACTCCAGTACTCTTGCCTAGAAGATCCCATGGACCGTGGAGTCTGGTAGGCTGCAGTCCACGGGGTCACTATGAGTTGGACGCGACTGAGTGACTTCACTTTCACTTTTCAGTTTCACACAATGGAGAAGGAAATGGCAACCCACTCCAGTGTTCTTGCCTGGAGAATCCCAGGGACAGCAGAGCCTGGTGGGCTGCTGTCTATGGGGTCGCACAGAGTCGGACACGACTGAAGCGACTTAGCAGCAGCAGCAGCAGCAAGATATATAACACATAACACAAAACATATGACTACTAATGTGTAATATATTAATAAAGCTAAGATGTATAATATGAAAATGCTGAAAAGTAAATATTTTAAACTTATATTTAGCTCATCTATAGCAAGGTTTGTAGGGAATTTTGGTTAATAACTGTAGTACTTGAAATGTTTTTTCTATGCTCTGTTTTTTTAACTATTAATTGCTACATATAACGATTAAAACAAATTATTAACTGATTTATAAATGATTTTCTGATGCACCTTCGTATTTCACTGAGAAAATAGGAGTTCCACAGGTCTTGTTTCCTTTCTACCATCCCACTGCCTCTGAGCTCAGCATTCTCCATCTCTTCTTGCATGGCTGAGCCATAGACACTGTCATCTGAGGCCAGCTCTCCTCTACTGGATGCTCTCGCCTACTCACTACATGACTCCTGCAGTCGTCCCCTCTCTCCCCTGCATTGTAAAAGATTTCCCTCTCTGCTGAATCACTGCCATCAGCATAAGATGTACAATAACATGTCATGTATTAAAAACATAGGAGAAGACAGAGCACCCTGGACTCTACTTTCTCTTCAGGGTCATATGATTTCCTAGGCTCTGCTTTTATGGTCTGTCTCCTTGAAAGACTTTGTTGCCACTTCCTCATTTCCTGCTTTCTCATTCCTACTCTAGTTCCACTTTCATCTCCATGACTCTGTGTATTTGTGTGCGTGTGTGTGTCTTAGTCACTCAATTGTGTCCAACTCTTTGAGATTCCATGGACTGTAGCTCTCCTGACTCCTCTGTCCATAAAATTCTCCAGGAAAGAATACTGGAGTGGGTTGCTAGTCTCTTCTCCAGGGGATCTTCCCAACCCAGGAATGGAACCAAGGTTTCCCACATTGCAAGCAGATTCTTTATCATCTGAGCCACCAGGAAAGCCCCTCCATGAGTCTACTGAAACTTTTTTTCAGTGACTTTACATT
Source organism: Bos taurus (assembly GCF_002263795.3). NCBI lineage: Eukaryota > Metazoa > Chordata > Mammalia > Artiodactyla > Bovidae > Bos > Bos taurus. The sequence goes on from NC_037329.1 coordinate 101,371,860, forward strand.
GGCAAATTCAGTGGTTGATCCTTAGTATTCTTCCTATTCTTTCCCCTTATATCATTTGTCACTGTTATGTATTACCTACTTCCTGCAGCACTTTCTTCATTTGGTCCCTCAGCCACAGTACTCTCCTGTTTTTTCACTGCTTCACTGACCCCTCTCTTGCTTAGTCTCTGTTTGGTAGTGTTTCCTCTCTTCCCAATCTGAAAACAGTTCTAGAACTTTCTTACTTTTCACTTTTTGTTTGCTTCCTGACTGGCCTTTATCCAATCTTGTGACTTTAAATTGTATCTATTTACTGATCTATCCCGGGTTTAAATTTCATGTCCTGACTTTCCCCTTAACTTTTGATGTGTACTTACAATATTTATTTTCACTTAATTGCCTAGCAGACATAGTGCATTTAACATGGATAGAAATGGTTCCTTGATTTCTCTAAACACCAAGTTCCTACTGCATTTGTTCCCATTTGACTAAATGTCTGTCCGTGGCTCAGCCAAAAACCTTGGAGTCATCCTCAATTTTCTTTTTTAACTAAAACATGATATCTGATCTGTAAGAGAATTCTGTTGGCTTCATCTTCACAGCATGTCCAGAAGGGACCCATTTCTCACAATCTACTGCTACCAAATTTTGTCTAATCTACGTCTCTCTCCTGAACTCTTACAGCAGACTCTCTGCTTCTACTTTTTATTCTCTGGAGTCAGTTTCTTCAGAGAGATGGTAGATTAATCCTTATTAAACATAAATCTGTTCAGCGTCTCTTGTCTCTCAAAGCCTTCCAGTGACTTTGGTCTAATTCAGAGTAAAATCACATTCCTGTTTCTGGCTCCCTGCTGTCTTTCCTGACTTATTTCTCATGACTCTCTTTCCTGCTCACTTAGTTGGCTCCATTTCCAGATACTCCAGATGTACTGACTTTTTGCTTTACATTGTACGTGTCAAACACCTCCTTATCTCAGGGCCTTTACACATATTTTTCTGTCAGCCATGAGTGCTTCTCTCCCACATATCCACATGGCTTAGTCTCTCTTTTCCTTCAGGTCCCTGATCAAATAGTCTGTTATACTTTGTCTGGCTGCCTTAGATAAAATAGCACATCACTCTCTACTTTAGTGTCTGTTTTTCTTATCTCGCTTTAATTCATAGAATGTGTCACCATCCATACTAGAATGGAAACTCCATTAGATAGGTAGAGGCTTAGGCATTTTTGTTAATTTCACCAGTGTCTGGACTAGTGCCTGGAGCATAGATGCTGTTAAGTTATATTTTATGCACTGTGATGATATTAATACTTAGCATTTCATTTTAAAAATATATTATGAATATTGACATTTTAGCTTAAAAAGTAATATTGCAACTGATTACTAAACATTCCCTTATATTTAACTTTTTGAAATGTACATAAGTAAAACCAATTTAGTAGAAAAAAACAACATGAAGTCTTTTGTTTGATTTTATCCTAGGTATGAGTTAATACAGAAGGGAATAACTGAACTTAGAGATGGTGGGATTGTTCCAGATGTCTACACTCAGAACATGCTTTTAGAAAATGAGAACAAAATTTTGAAGAAAGATTTGAAACACTATAAACAAGCAGCTGAGTACGTTATTTTTAAATAACTTTAAAAAATTTTTCTATTTTGGACTAAATGAAAATAAGGCTTGAATTTGCTACTATATGGATGGTGGTTTATGCACCAGAGCTTTAGTTCTGGAGAACTGAATTATATGTCAGTGCAAGTTGGAAAGAATGTGAAAGGCTTCACCAGCACCTTAATTGAACAGATGAGCAGAACACTCACAACTGTAATTCACCATCAAGAGTGGGATGAGGGGGGTTGTGCAGGAGGTTGTTAATGTGCTATGTAACATTTGCTACCTGTGGGAACCCAGGTCTCCTGCATTGCAGGAGGATTCTTTACCAGCTGAGCCACAAGGGAAGCCCAAGATTACTGGAGTGGGTAGCCTATCCCTTCTCCAGTGGATCTTCCCAACCTGGGAATTGAACTGGGGTCTTCTGCATTGCAGGTGGATTCTTTACCAACTGAACTATCAGGGAAACCCAGTTCTTTTCACTTTGACTTTCATTTGCTTCTTTATGTATTTTGAAAGTCATATGGTTTGTGGAAATCTTCTCCCATGAAAGTAAAATGATTTCTGAAATAATAATAAAATTATAGAAAAACTAGAGGAAGAAAGAACCCCATGGACTGTAGCCTGCCAGGCTCCTCTGTCCATGGAATTTTCCAGGTAAGAATACTGGAGCAGGTTACCATTTCCTTCTCCAGGGGATCCTTCCAACCCAGGGACTGAACCCACGTCTCTATGTCTCCTGCATTGGTAGCCAAATTCTTTACCACTAGTTCCATCTGGAAGCCCCAGTGTACTCTTAGTAGAGGAATTTCAGTGTTTGAAAATTCCCCAAAGAAAAATGTTATTTTGTAATTTTGTAGCATGAATTTATGTACAGTGGAGAAACTTAACAGAAAGCAAATCTCTCTGCAGGTTTCTCTCATTCTAAAATTAATGAAAGACAAGAAATTTTTTTGGCAAACAGATTTAGATAAATGGGCAGTGTTATTCTGGCAAAGACAAATATGTGAATGTGTTGACTTGAGGTGAATCTACTCATCTAAGACAATGTTAGATGAAAATCAATACTTAGATATGGAGTATAGCCAGTTTATGCTTTGTTCATTAATTTTTATTAAACATTTAAAGAGAGGTTTCTCTGTTAAAAGAATCATATTAAAAAAATCAGATAAACAGAACTACCATATAGGAATGTAGTTTTTCTAAGAACTTCGTAAAAAAAGCTTAAAGAAACAAGACTGTATTGCAAATGGAAGGAAACATTTAAAATAAGCTTCTATTATTGAAAGGTGGCAGTAAATAAAAATAATGTGTATGATTGTTTATTCAGTCATTATATGCACTTGTAGAATTATATTTTGCAAGTTATACAAATTTCATATTATCTCTGTGTTGTGTGTTAGACACTCAGTCATGTCTGACTCTTGTGATCCCATGGACGGTAGCTTGCCAGGCTCCTCTGTCCATGGAATTTTCCAGCCAGGGGTACAGGAGTGGGTTGCCATTTCATCCTCCATCATATTATCTATGCATATACTATTTGGGGTTTTTGATAGAAGGGTATGATGATCCACAGAATGATGCTACTAGAACCATCCTCTCTATTCTCAGTTCCATTTCTCAGAAGTGGTTTGCACTCTTGGCTCTGACACTCACTATGATTCTGTACAGATGCCTAATGGATGCACTGGGAATTTGACACAGCAGATTTTTCAGAGTGCTGTCTGGCATACTGTTTCAGATCTTGATCTCCTTTGAATTATTGCTTGAGTTTGCTAATTTCTTTTGAATATATAGAGCCTTTTTTCTGCAGTGAGATTTGTCCCAGTAATACGAAATAATCATTTTTATTACTGGTTGTTTATTGACTATTATATTTAATAACTATAATCAAAATGATACAAACTATTATCTGTGTAAATTATTAACTTAATGTTAAAAAGCATGATTCATACAGATATCACTCAAAAGAAATCTCTCTCTTATTCATGTTTACTAAAATACCAGGTTCAGGTCAGTTCAGTTACTCAGTCGTGTCCGACTCTTTGTGACCACATGAATCGCAGCACCCTAGGCCTCCCTGTCCATCACCAACTCCTGGAGTCCACCCAAACTCATGTCCATTGAGTTGGTGATGCCATCCAACCACCTCATCCTCTCTTGTCCCCTTCTCCTCCTGCTCTCAATCTTTCCCAGCATCAGGGTCTTTTCAAATGAGTCAGCTCTTCGCATGAGGTGGCCAAAGTATTGGAGTTTCAGCTTGAACATGAGTCTTTCCAATGAACACCCAGGACTGATCTCCTTTAGGATGGACTGGTTGGATCTCCTTGCAGTCCAAGGGACTCTCAAGAGTCTTCTCCAACACCACAGTTCAAAAGCATCAATTCTTCAGTACTCAGGTTTCTTTATAGTCCAACTCTTACACCCATACATGACCACTGGAAAAACCATAGCCTTGACTAGACGGACCTTTATTGACAAAGTAATGTCTCTGCTTTTTAATATGCTGTCTAGGTTAGTATTAGGTCAGTAAATGCTTTTAACATTTACATGTATTTAGAAAAGGAAAGATATAAGCATCTGAATGCAGAGTTCCAAAGAATAGCAAGAAGAGATAAGAAAGCCTTCCTCAGCGATCAATGCAAAGAAATAGAGGAAAGCAACAGAATGGGAAAGACTAGAGATCTCTTCAAGAAAATTAGAGATACCAAGGGAACATTTCATGCAAAGATGGGCTTGATAAAGGACAGAAATGGTATGGACCTAACAGAAGCAGAAGATATCAAAACGAGGTGGCAAGAATACAGAGAAGAACTGTACAAAAAAGATCTTCACGACCCAGATAATCATGATGGTGTGATCACTGACCTAGAATCAGACATCCTGGAATGTGAAGTCCAGTGGGCCTTAGAAAGCATCACTATGAAAAAAGCTAGTGGAGGTGATAGAATTCCAGTTGAGCTATTTCAAATCCTGAAAGATGATGCTGTGAAAGTGCTGCACTCAATATGCCAGCAAATGTGGAAAACTCAGCAGTGGCCACAGGACTGGAAAAGGTCAGTTTTCATTCCAATCCCAAAGAAAGGCAATGCCAAAAAATGCTCAAACTACGGTACAATTGCACTCATCTCACATGCTAGTAAAGTAATGCTCAAAATTCTCCAAGCCAGGCTTCAGCAATATGTGAACCGTGAACTTCCTAGTGTTCACACAGGATTTACAAAAGGCAGAGGAACAAGAGATCAAATTGCCAACATCCAATGGATCATGGAAAAAGCAAGAGAGTTCCAGAGAAACAACTATTTCTGCTTTATTGACTATGCCAAAGTCTTTGACTGTGTGGATCACAAGAAACTGTGGGAAATTCTGAAAGAGATGGGAATACCAGACCACCTGACCTGCCTCTTGAGAAATCTGTATGCAGGTCAGGAAGCAACAGTTAGAACTGGACATGGAACAACAGACTGGTTGCAAATAGGAAAAGGAGTATGTCAAGGCTGTATATTGTCACCCTGCTTATTTAACTTATATGCAGAGTACATAATGAGAAATGCTGGACTGGAAGAAATACAAGCTGAAATCAAGATTGCTGGGAGAAATATCAATAACCTCAGATATGCAGATGACACCACCCTTGTGGCAGAAAGTGAAGAGGAACTAAAAAGCCTCTTGGTGAAAGTGAAAGTGGAGAGTGAAAAAGTTGGCTTAAAGCTCAACATTCAGAAAATGAAGATCATGGCATCCGGTCCCATCACTTCATGGGAAATAGATGGGGAAACAGTGGAAACAGTGTCAGACTTTATTTTTTTGGTCTCCAAAATCACTGCAGATGGTGACTGCAGCCATTAAAAAACGCTTACTCCTTGGAGGGAAAATTATGTCCAACCTAGATAGCATATTCAAAAGCAGAGACAGTACTTTGCCAACAAAGGTCCGTCTAGTCAAGGCTATGGTTTTTCCTGTGGACATGTATGGATGTGAGAGTTGCACTGTGAAGAAGGCTGAGCGCTGAAGAATTGATGCTTTTGAACTGTGGTGTTGGAGAAGACTCTTGAGAGTCCCTTGGACTGCAAGGAGATCCAACCAGTCCATTCTAAAGGAGATCAGCCCTGGGATTTCTTTGGAAGAAATGATGCTAAAGCTGAAACTCCAGTACTTTGGCCACCTCATGCGAAGAGTTGACTCATTGTAAAAGACTGATGCTGGGAGGGATTGGGGGCAGGAGGAGAAAGGGACGACAGCAGATGGGATGGCTGGATGGCATCACTGACTTGATGGATGTGAGTCTGAGTGAACTCTGGGAGTTGGTGATGGACAGGGAGGCCTGGTGTGCTCTGATTCATGGAATCACAGAGACTTGGATATGACTGAGCGACTGAACTGAACTGAACTGAACTAAAATATAGTTTTAGTTTCAGTGGTCTTATAGTATCTCAAATCTATCTTACTCAGTAGAATTAAACTTACACCAATTAGAAAAGGAAAATATTTATTTAGTTTAATCTACCTGACATGGAAAGTCTGAAGGAAAGCTGCTTGACCCTTTATAAATGCTTAACATTTATATCATTGAGTGAATATTAAGCACATTGTTCTTCACAGCCCTTTTTGATGACACATATTTCCTGTTTTGTTGGATGCTTTCTCAGAAAATGGAGACTGACATTTTGTACAAAATTCCCCAAACTACCTCTGTTATGCTACAAGTTTGCCCCAAATTGTAAGTCTCGTCACACAGGTTTTTTTTTTTTTCTTTTTTTCTTTTTTAGGGATAGAGGGTATTTACTGGAAAGCACTGGAGTAGCCACAGATTTGAGGAAAGTTTCTCCCCATATATCTTTCTTCCCACAGATATATTTGTATAGGAAGACCCCAAGAGGGAGGCTTCCTTGCATTTCACACAAGGCCCCACCCTTTTTCCTCTGGTCCTGGCCTTGGCTGGGCGTTCATCTTCACAGTCTTCTCCTCTAGCTCCAACTTCAACAGTCTCAGCCTGAGACCTTCTTGGCTTGGATCACAGAGACATCTTGGATCAGACCCTCATCCTTGGGTCTCAGTTTTCTCATATCTTAAATGGATAGGTAAGACTAAATGTCTGAAGATTCACGAGGTCATCGCGTTCTATGGGAGACATGTGTTTTCATTCTGTATCCCTTAATGGTCTGTTGGAGATGGACCTCGTAGCACATGACATACAACACACAGCCGGTCTCCTTACATGTGTGAGAACATGTCTGTCTCTTCCCCAACATCCATTACAGCCCTGATCCACTGAGAACTGAATTCCATGGCATTTCTCAGAATCCTTGAGTCCTGGGCCAAGCCCTGGATTGGGAAAGACTTTTTTATGATGCAGACGAGGTTGGGGAGATTTTTCTCCAGAGGCACATCACACAGGTTTTTCAGTTTGACTTGTGAGGATATTTTCCCAGTAACAATTAAGTGCTAAACATGGGCTTCTCTTTAAAGAGTTTACATTAAAGTTTACTTTTTTAAGATTAAGCCTATTTCTTAAAGCAAGATGAATATAGTGTCAAATGCTAATAATAATAATTAATATTTAATATGTGAAAAGAATCAGGTTATGGGTGTGTTTTATATTGTCTTGATTAAACTGGTAGCAGTTAGTAATGTATCTGGAAAATCAGCAAAATCATATAAGCTTAATATTTGTCTAGAGGAAATTTGCCATGGAAAGAGTATTGTACTAAAAGTTCAAATACCTGGCTTCCAATACTCTGCTACTTATTAACTCAGTTTCCTTATTGTTATACTGGGAATAATTATGCATAATATTATTAACTCCTAGGGAGTAATGTGATAATTAAACAAGACAGTCTACATTAAAGAGCTGTGTAAATCACAAAGTGCTTTGAAAATGTCAGCTATTATTATCAATATCTCTAAAGACTGTCATCTCTAGATTTAAAAAAATTATCACATCATTATTATTTTTGAAATCAGCAGTGATGAAGCAAGAGGAAGAAATGAAAAGAAAATATTTCACTGTAAAATAATTGAGTTGCTATAATTAAAAAAAGAAATTGTCTTTTTCTCTGTTCTAAGCAATGGCAGTTTTAGAACAGAAGCTTTTCCTTATTTGCTGCAAATGTAGATTATCTTTTAAGATGTAAAATTTGGTGTACGGTATATCTGTATGTATAGTAGTGCATATTAACCAGACTTATTGTGATTATTTTGCAATATATGTAAACATCCAGTCAGTATATTATACAGCTGAAGTTGATGTAATATTATGTGTCAATTATATATTGATATGAAATAGTTTGGGACAAAACTGCTTGGAAAATTAGAGGTGTTTTTAAGGGAAAAATAACATTATTAAAAAGGTTCATAGTTACATTGAATATATTAATATTGCATACTAAATACTGGAGAGGAACCATATGAGTAGTAGTTTGACATTCTTTGTTGGAATATTAGAACCTAATTGTACTTTTATGTTGAAATGTGGCCCAATTGTTATTTTTTGGTAATTTTATTTATTGATTGATCTTTTGCTGTGCTGGGTCTTCACTGTTGCCTGGGCTTTTCTCTAGTTGTGACGAGTGGGGGGCTGCTCTCTAGTTGTGGTGTGTGGCCTTCTCATTGTAGCGGCTTCTCTTCTTGTGGAGCAGGGTCTCTTGGGCACATGGGCTTCAGTAGTTGTGGTACATGGGCTCAGTAGCTGCAGCTCCCAGGCTCTAGAGCACAGGCTCAGTACTTGTGGCACATGGGCTTAGTTGCTCTGTGGCATGTGGGATCTTCCTGGATCAGAGATCAAACCTATGTGTGTCCCACATTGGCAGGCGGATTCTCCACTGCTGAGCCACCAGGGGAGCCCCAACAAATTATTTTAAGTTCAGAGGTCTAGAATTGAAGTGACCTCTCTCATATTTGCAGAAAAATGTTAGTTGCATGAACACTAAAAACATCACTTAGAGATATCTTTCACAGTTGAGACATTATTTCATAACCTTGAGGAGAAGGCAATGGCACCCCACTCCAGTACTCTTGCCTGGAAAATCCCATGGACGGAGGAGCCTGGTAGGCTGCAGTCCATGGGGTCGCTAACAGTCAGACATGACTGAGCGACTTCACGACTTCACTTTCACTTTTCACTTTCCTGCATTGGAGAAGGAAATGGCAACCCACTCCAGTGTTCTTGCCTGGAGAATCCCAGGGACGGGGGAGCCTGGTGGGCTGCCGTCTATGGGGTTGCACAGAGCCGGACACGACTGGAGCAACTTAGCAGCAGCAGCACATAAACCTTGTTTTATTTGGTAGCTGACCTGCCACAATATTCACCTCAATCTGTGGTGAATAAAAAATTACGGATTTTATTGATTCGACACCTTGATTTTCTTTTGTATCTTGACTAGCATTTTGTGTCTCTTGCTAATAATGTACAATGTAGACGAATGGTCCCCAACCTTCTAGGCACCAGGGAGTGGTTTCGTGGAAGACAAGTTTTCAGTGTACCTGTCGGGGTGGGAAGGATGGTTTAGGGATGATTCAAGCTCATTACATTTTTTGTGCACATTATTTCTGTTTTTATTACATTAACTCCACCTCAGATCATCAGGCATTAGATCCCAGAGGTTGGAGACCCCCTGATGTAGATATTGCAACTATTCTTAATTGGATGTCTTACTACTAAAAGCAACATTGGACTTGTACTTAATATTCTGCAGTTTGGCTTTCACCCTGACTATTCTAATCAAGTGGGCACCCTATTTTTCATTCTTCTCCTCTCTCTCATGCTGTGAGAATGTGCCTTTCTGCCTCCTCCTTCGGCCTCACAGACAAGCTTACCTTCATGTTGTTTACACTCTCTAAGGTATGCTGTCCAATGAGATGGCTACTAACTGCACGTGGATGTTGACAGAACATGTTGAATCAGGTGACAGTAGGTGCTATGCAGAAAAAGAACACAGGTAAAGGAGACAAATAAATGACACACTGCTTTATACAGGATAGTGAGAGAAGTCCTCTCAGTTATCTGGAAAAACTGAAGGAGAAGGCCATGTGTCAACTTGGGAAAAGGGAATTCCAGACAGAAGGAAAAGGAAATAGTAAGAAACTATGTTGGAGACAGCTTAGCTTGTTGGAGGATGAGTAAGGTGACCATAGTGACTAGATTCATTGGGTAAGTGGTAGAGGCCTTTGTTAGAATTTCCTTTTTTTTTCTCTAAGTGGGATGTGAGGCTAATGGATAGTTTTGAGAAGAATCATAATGTAAAGTGGCTCCTGTATGGAAAGTAGACTGGATGGAGGGACATAATCGAACTAGGGGGAGTATTATATCCTGCATAATCTTATAGGCTGACTTATCTCGTTACTACATAATAATAAGTCAGACCAGTTCCTTATGGAACAATTAGGTCCTTGAAAGGAACACATATGTTGTTATCAAATTCTTCATTACTTACTAACCCCAGTCAAACTTTTACTCAGGATGGATAATAATATCAGGTCAGGTATTAAGGATAGAGTAGCACAAGTGCATACTGTCTGCCACTTATTAGCTATAAAAATATAATTATCTCTCAGTTTTAACATATGTGAGTGGGGTGACATTATCCTTGAGGGCGTCATTTTAAAGTGTTTAACCCAATATCTGTCACATGATAAGTGCTCAGTAAAGTGGCTCAGCTGTAAAATATCCGCCTGCAAAGCAGGAGACCTGAGTTCGATCCCTGGGTTGGGAAGATCCCCTAGGGAAAGGCTACCCATTCCAGTATTCCCGTTCCATACCTGGAGAATTCCGTGGACTCTATAGTCCGTGGGGTTGCAAAGAGTCAGACATGACTGAGCCATTTTCACTTTCAGAAGGATTAAATCAATATTCTATATTAAGACATCCTTTTTTTCCCTCCTTTCAGAACACTCACTACAGTTTATGGATATATATATATGCATATGTTTTATTTCCTGTTTCACTTTGTTTATACGTCTGAGAGATAAAGATTGTGCTTGTCTTATTCATCACAGTGTAATGAGCATTGTATCTAGTACACAGTATTATTAAGTGGGCGGAATAGCATTATCATCTTCATCAACTTTATTATTAGCAGCACCAGTAACACTGAAGAAAGACCCAAGAGTGGTATCCTTTCCAGAAGTCAGGTATAAGGCAATTTATTTATTTGTTTACATATATTAAGTTTTTAATTCTAAACAAATATCAATCGTATAGAAAGTAAACAAAAGAGAATAATGGACCTCATGAGCCAGTCAGACAGTTTCAACACTTATCAACTTTCTGCCATTATTTCCTTTGTTTCCACCCACACTCTACCCCACATTCCATTTATTATTTTTATCATTTTTTGAGTTATAATTTATATAAATTGAAATGTGCATATCTTAGCTACATGAATTTGACAAACAAATGGAGTCTTAATAACCTCCCAACTCATAATATAGAGCATTGCTGTCTATCCAGGGATTTCTTTTGTGTCCCTTCTTTGTCATTCCCTGCCCTGGCAATTAACGTTCTGATTTTATTTTCCACTTTGGATTAGTTTTGCCAGTTGGAGAACTTCATAAATGGAATCACAGAATGTTCATTTCTTTGTGTTTGGCTTCTTCGGCTCATCTAAAGTCTGTAAAATTTATCTGCGATATTTTCATTTATGAGTAATTTGTTCCCTTTTATTGCTAGTTCAGTTCAGTTGCTCATTTGTGTCCAACTGTTTGCGACCCCATGGACTGCAGCACGACAGGCTTCCCTGTCCTCCACTGTCTCCCAGAGTTTGCTCAAATTCATGTCCATTGAGTCGGTGATGATATCTGAATTATTTATTGCTAAGTAGTGTCCTATTGTATAGTGTATACCAGAATTTATTATTACCCTTTTTCTATTGAGTTGTTTCCAGCTATAGTTATCGTGAATGATACTGCTATGAACATTTGTGTACAAGTCTTTTTGTGAAAGTGTGTTTTCTTTCTTTTTGGTAAAAACTTGTTGTTCAGTCGCTAAGTCGTGTTTCTTTGTGATCCCATGGACTGCAGCATGCCAGGCTTCCCTGTCCTCCACTGTGTCCCAGAGTTTGCTCAAATTCATGTCCATTGAGTTGGTGGTGATATCTAACCATCTCATCCTCTGCTGCCCCCTTCTCCGTTTTGCTTCCAATCTTTCCCAGCATCAGAGTCTTTTCCAATGAGTTGACTCTTCGTATCAGGTGGCCAAAGTATTGGAGCTTCAGTATCAGTTCTTCCAATGAGTATTCTGGGTTGATTTCCTTTAGGATTGACTGGTTTGAGAATGTAATATTATAAAGGGTAGACGTTTAAGAAACTACTAGTCCATTTTCCAGTATTCAAGTTGAGTCATTTTACATTCTCAAAAGAAATATATGAGAGCTCTAATTGCTTCACGTTATCATCAACATTGAATTTTGTCAGACTTTTAAATTTCAGCCATTTTAGTGGTTGTATAATGGCAACTTATTGTAGTTTTGATATTCATTTTCCTGATGACTAATGAGACTGATAACATTTTTTTTTGCTTATTGGCCATTCATCCATCCTGATTTTTGTCTAAGTCTTTTGCCTGCATTTTTTTTTTTTTTGCATTAATTGCCCTATTTGTGAGTTGTAAGAGTTCTTTGTATATTGGATACAAATCCTTTGTCAGAATATTTTGAATGTGATACTTTCTGTGTAAGTCTTTTGCCTTTTTTTTTTTTTTTTTTTTGCATCAATTGTTCTATTTGTGAGTTTTAGGAGTTCTTTATATGTTTTGGATACAAATCCTTTGTCAGAATATTTTGAATATTTTTTCTAGTTTTGGCTCAATTCTTCAATTTCTTACTGGTGTCTCTGGATGAGCAGAAGTTTTAAATTTTAATAAAATCTTAATTTATCTTTTTTAGAATACTGCTTTTGATATTTTGGCTAAGATACCATTGCCTACTTCCAGGTTAAAGAAATATTCTCTTTTCTTCTAAAACCTTTAAAGATTTAGAGCTTGTATTTCAGCCTACTTTAATTTTTGTACAATCTGTGAGGTAGAAACTAGAGATAAATTTTCTTTTCAATAGATATTCATTATTCCATAACCATTCTTAGAAAGTTTTCATTCTTCATTGAATTTCTTTGGCATTTTTGTTGAAAATCAGTTTCACTCTGTAATTGTGGGTCAGTTTCTATTTTCTGTTCCATTCACCTATTTGTTTATCCTTATGCTAATGTTAATACTACACTCTTGATTCCTGCAAGTTTAAGTTCTTAAAGTCAGATAGATTAGTCTTCCAACTTTGTTTTTGTTTTTTAAAGATTGTTTAGCTATTCTAGATCCTGTATTTTCATATAAACTTTAGATTCACTGTGTCAGTTTTTATTGAAAGACTGGCGTGGCATTAGAAGTAAGATTGAGTTCAATCTGTTAAAATTTGGGAAGAATGTGTACGTGTGTGTATACACATATATTTTCATATCCATACATTTTAGGGGGATGGATTGATGTATTCATATGTTTTAGTGTTCTATTTGGAGAAGGCAATGGCACCCCACTCCAGTACTCTTGCCTGGAAAATTCCATGGGCGGAGGAGCCTGGTAGGCTGCAGTCCATGGGGTCGCTAAGAGTCAGACACGACTGAGCGACTTCACTTTCACTTTTCACTTTCATGCATTGGAGAAGGAAATGGCAACCCACTCCAGTGTTCTTGCCTGGAGAATCCCAGGGACGGGGGAGCCTGATGGGCTGCCGTCTATGGGGTCGCACAGAGTCAGACACGACTGAAGCGACTTAGCAGCAGCAGCAGCAGTGTTCTATTTGTATATCTCATTCCAGTTATTAGATTATCTTAAATACTGTATATTTGTGAAGAAGCTTGATATTTGTGCCTTTTACATCTAATTATCTAATATATTCACTTTTTGTTACATTATGAGCTCCATATAGTAGGGAATTATCTTGTGCTCAGTATATACTCAGGCCTTGTAGCTGTGCCTGACAAATATGAGGGGCTTATGTGAATGTATGTTTTTAACATTTTGGCTCTTTAGTTAAGTTTCCAATAATTTTTTGAGTAGTTGATTGATGATTTTTGCCTCTTTCATAGTATTCCTTAGGAGTAGGCATCCTTTCCCTTTCATGATGGTAATTTATATAACTTCCTCCAGAGCTAAGTCTTGCTCATTTAAAATACTGTCTTCCTTTGCTGGGCTTTTATGTTAAGAAAATACAATTCAGGCCAGAAAAGTTTTATTGAGAGTCCTAAAGTTGGTGATGGACAGGGAGGCCTGGCGTGCTGCGATTCATGGGGTCGCAAAGAGTCGGACACGACTGAGCGACTGAACTGAACTGAAAGATTAGCAGAAATAATACTGACTGGAACTACTAAAGAGAAGATAAAAATCTACCATTTTAAAATTAATGAAATGCTTGATTTTATCTTCTGTCAGAAAATATAGACATAAGGAAAATTAATGGCTATTAATATTAAGAAAATATTAGGTGCTTTACTAATGGACCCTAATTTCACTTACAAAATTCACTTCTATGAAAGGTCAGACAGTACCCAGCTTTTCTGAAGACCTATTTAATTTAATGACTTTCAGAAACACACACTGTGGATAAAGATAATAATGGGACCCATAAAATTTCATGCTTTAATGTTTAGTAATTGCTTGTTAAATTAAGAAGGTATTTTTTCCAGATATATGTGTATCCCTGTCTTTTTTTGGTTAAGAATATAATGAAAGTTTAAATCTAATACAGTTGTGTGGCATTTTTACCACCTGACAATTATTCCAGTATTAATTGTAGTGGGTTAAACTAATTTATTTCTAACCAATTGAAGAGAATAAAATAGTTGTTAATTGTACTGTTATCAAAAATCACTTTGATTCAAGTTTACATGTGAGAAAAATGCACAACAAAGATGGCCTACTTTGATTGGTACGTGGAAACCAGAAAATGTTTATATGGTACCTTTTGCCAAATTGTGGAAACAATAACTCGACAAATCTATTATTAAATGGTCACTCCAAAATACTTAGTTAAAGCTATTCAGTTAATAAAAATTATTTTACTGGGAGCATTCAGCTAAAAATAACTTTTTAGATACACTATTAAATTATATTTATATGTTAAACATGGAGTTTTGGGGACAGTGCTTTTATAGTGTGAAACATATGAGTATCTTGCTATTTTATTTTATTTTTTTTTTAGTTTATGTTTCCTTTTTTTTTTTTTGAACTTTTTTTAAAATTTTATTTTATTTTTAAACTTTACATAATTGTATTACTTTTGCCAAATATCAAAATGAATCCACCACAGGTATTTATATATTTTGATTTGCTGCTTTCCTGAAATGGCTAAGTTAATTAGTTATTCTGTGATCTCATTAAGAAAAAGCATTTAAGTAGTGTGTTCTTTATGAACAAATCTAAATAGAACATCAAGTTTATTGTACTTGAAATAGAATTTCTATATTTTGTATGTCTTAATAAAATTCATCTTTTAAACACAAAGATGCTCTACTAATAAAAAATACTAGATAGTTTAAATATTAATTGTATATATGATTATTTCAAACTTTAGTTTTTGTAAAACTTCTATTTTTCTTTTATTAAGCAGTTGGGCAGCAGAAAGTTCATAATAGGAGAAGCATCACCATGAAATGAATTTAAATTGTTTTACTGAGTAGACTTCATTTTTGCAAACAGAAAGCAAATCTCTGAAAACCAATTTAATGGTCAGAAAGGCTTTAAGGTCCAATACTTCAATCAGTTCCTATGCTTTCTTTCCTGGGATGAGTACAATAGGACTTAAAATGTATATTTAAAAAGTGAGTTAATGCAGTGCTACACATTTGTGGTTCTGCCCAAGAAACTTTCAGCATTATTTTTCTGTTTTTTTTTTTTTAACCTATTATGGTTCACATTTCAGATAAGATAAAAAATATATAAGCTCATTAAGTAATAAATTAAGTTGTTGAAAATGATACAGCTTTTAGTAGTTCAGTTCAGTTCAGTTGTCAGTCATGTCTGACTCTTTGCCACCCCATGAGTTGCAGCACGCTAGGCCTCCCTGTCCATCACCAACTCCCGGAGATCACCCAGACTCTTGTCCATCGAGTCGGTGATACCATCCAGCCATCTCATCCTCTGTCATCCCCTTCTCCTTCTGCCCCCAATCCTTCCCAGCATCAGAGACTTTTCCAGTGAGTCAACTCTTTGCATGAGGTGGCCAAAGTATTGGAGTTTCAGCTTCAGCATCAGTCCTTCCAAAGAAATCCCAGAGCTGATCTCCTTCAGAATGGACTGGTTGGATCTCCTTGCAGTCCAAGGTACTCTCAAGAGTCTTCTCCAACACCACAGTTCAAAAGCATCAATTCTTTGGTGCTCAGCTTTCTTCATAGTCCAACTCTCACATCCATACATGACCACAGGAAAAACCAGAGCCTTGACTAGATGGACCTTTGTTGGCAAAGTAATGTTTCTGCTTTTCAATATGCTATCTAGGTTGGTCATAACTTTTCTTCCAAAGAGTAAGTGTCTTTTAATTTCATGGCTGCAGTCACCATCTGCAGTGATTTTGGAGCCCCCCCAAAATAAAATCTGACACTGTTTCCACTGTTTCCCCATCTATTTCCCATGAAGTGATGAGACCAGATGCCATGATCTTTGTTTTCTGAATGTTGAGCTTTAAGCCAACTTTTTCATTCTCTTCTTTTACTTTCATCAAGAGGCTTTTTAGTTCCTCTTCACTTTCTGCCATAAGGGTGGTGTCATCTGCATATCTGAGGTTATTGATATTTCTCCCAGCAATCTTGATTCCAGCTTGTGCTTCTTCCAGTCCAGCGTTTCTCATGATGTACTCTACATAGAAGTTAAATAAGCAGGGTGACAATATACAGCCTTGACGTACTCCTTTTCCTATTTGGAACCAGTCTGTTGTTCCATGTCCAGTTCTAACTGTTAGTAGACTCAAACTAAATGTTTATAAAGTTTAAATTCTTTTATAAAGATATACAGTGTTAATAATAATCATATATCTTGATATTTTTTATTCATTAGAGCATGTTTAACAACTGGCATACCCCCTATTTTAGGTAGATAAATGTAGCTATTTGAGGAATTGAATGTATCTGTTCTACTATACTAAATAATAAATAATATCATGATAATAGTGATAACAATTACAGAAATATTTATTGAATATTTTTATGTGTTGTATAGCATATAAGACACTTTAAGCACTTTTCTTTAAAATGAATGGGAATTCAGGTGATGTTCCTGTGCTTTCAAAAGAAAATATCAATTCAGCCATTTATCTTTTCCAGTCACTCTTCTTAAACTGTCTCTTCCTTTTCACTCTCCACTCTAATCAGTATTAGGCACATTTTAGTGGCAGAGGAATTCTCCCTTTTTTCCCTCCATCTTCACTTATATATATAACACAGAGTTAAAACCTGGAAAGAATAAATTATTTTTCCAATAGTTGACTATTCCAAAGATGATTTTTCAAGTGTGAATATTTTAATCAACATTTGCCTGTATGCCTTTAAGATTGTTGTCATGGAAATGAAGTTGAGGGTCAGATGGTTAGACTATGAAGTACTGTGACACATTGTTTATTTACATGTGATCAAAACTAAAACATTGACAGTAGAATGAGGAATAATACAGGTAATCCCTAATCAGTGGGAGATGGTGGGGACAAAGAAGGAAATATGGAAGAATGGAAAAGACACTTTTACCATATTCTGTGTGTGACTTGATCTTGCAGTAAGAAGTCTTTTTAATCATAATAATATGTGCCATCACAAGTCTGAAAACCTAAACTCATACCACTTTGGCAGCTTCCCAGTCACCATTCCTCAATGATTATTCTCACATAGGTCCTAAAGAAGAAATCTATTGCACCCATTTATTTCATATGAATCTGAATTTTGAAATATGAGAGGTAGATTTATTCCATTCTGAACCTTTTGTGAGCTGTCAGTACTCTAATTCAGTCCATCCATTTTTTAGAATGTGAGAATCTCAATGGAGTAGCACTTTGTCAGTTAACTAAGACTTTTAGATAACATTTTTCTATTATAAATTATACTTTATACTGTTATATTGAAATTGACTTATATTGTAGTGGTGGATAAAAAATTCCCATTAATTTTCTTCACATATGACTTGGGATTAAAAAGAATACTCTTGCTTGCTTTATGCCAGGGATCTGCAGAAGATACATCTAGTTAAAGAATGCTTCTATGTCACAGCACTGACGTTGGAGTCTTTTCTCATTAAGTTACCAGTTATTTGTAATATGTAATATGATCTGTAGATGGTATAGGCTTTTCACATGCCTTACCAGAATGAATTCTTGATTTTTCTAGAATTTATATATATATACACACATATTTTTTTTACAAATATCTGAACTAAGTAACCCACTTAACCATGTATTCAAGGAAGTTCAGAATTAAATTTGGTTAAGTCTTTTAGTTCATTTGTAATTATTTTGAATTATTCTATTTTGTATATATTTCAATCTTATAAACATAGTGTCTTTGAAAATAGATGGATTGTAAGTTATTGTGGAAAAATACCTTTAATTTTCTTTATTTAAATGAAATGTGAATGACTGATATTTTTGAAACTACAGGTTTTAGCTTGTTCATCCCCCCATCCCCATATGTTATGTTGGTAGGCATATTTCAATGAAAATTATAGTGGAATTTTTGATTTTAAATTATCTTTTGAATTATGTAGTACTGGATTTAGTTCAGTTCAGTCACTCAGTCGTGTCTGACTCTTTGCAACCCCACGAACCGCAGCACGCCAGGCCTCGCTGTCCGTCACCAACTCCCGGAGTTCACCCAAATTCATGTCCATCGAGTCGGTGATGCCATCCAACCATCTCATCCTCTGTTGTCTCCTTCTCCTCCTGCCCTCAATCTTTCCCAGCATCAGGGTCTTTTCAAATGAGTCAGCTCTTCGCATCAGGTGGCCAAAGTATTGGAGTTTCAGGTTCAACATCAGTCCTTCCAATAAACACCCAGGACTGATCTCCTTTAGGATGGACTGGTTGGATCTCCTTGCAGTCCAAGGGACTCTTAAGAGTCTTCTCCAACACCACAGTTCAAAAGCATCAGTTCTTCGGTGCTCAGCTTTTTTCACAGTCGAACTCTCACATCCATATATGACCACTGGAAAAACCATAGCCTTGACTAGATGGACTTTTGTTGACAAAGTAATGTCTCTGCTTTTTAATATGCTGTCTAGGTTGGTCATAACTTTCCTTCCAAGGAGTAAGCGTCTTTAATTTCAATACTGAAGTCACCATCTGCAGTGATTTTGGAGCCCCCCAAAATAAAGTCAGCCACTGTTTCCACTGTCTCCCCATCTATTTGCCATGAAGTAATGGGACTGGATGCCATGATCTTAGTTTTCTGAATGTTGAGCTTTAAGCCATCTTTTTCACTCTCCTCTTTCACTTTCATACTGGATTAGAACTGATAAATATTTTTTCAGAAAAGAATAGCAATGAATTTTAAGGTGGTTGTTATTTTTATTTTTACAGCAAGGCCAGAGAAGATTTGTTGAAAACTCAGAAAGAACGTGATTTTCATCGAATGCACCACAAGAGAATAGTCCAGGAGAAAAACAAATTAATTAATGACCTCAAAAGGTAAGTTGCTGATATTTGTTGGCCTATTTATTAAATAATTATTTAACTATTTTAAGCAATTTGGCCATAGAAGGATGTTCCAGGTAAAGTCATTCATTGAGTATTTATTGAGCATTTACTGTGTGCCAGGCTCTATACCATGTGTTTGAAATAGAAAGATGAACAAATTTAGGTCCTTGCTCTTAGAGTTCCCAGGGATTATTAAGGTGTGTGATGGGAGAGTAGCTAAGTAGAAATACAGTGAAATATACTGTTTGTTGCTATGCCAGCCAAGAAGTTGTCACCTGAGTCAGATTGGAGAGTGAGAGGGTTCAGGGACCTATATCTAAAGGAAATTAATTATAAAGTATGAGTTAACAGAGTGAAAGAATGGAGTCAGCATGCTGTGCAAAGGCACCAGGTCATTGGAGGAACATGACAATATTCACCAGATTCTTAGGCATAGAGAGTAAAGTACAGAAGCAGCTGACCACCCCTGACTACCTTCCCCTCAAAATAAAAATTTATAATCTCTAACTAAAATTCTCCTTTGCTTGTTCTAGGGAGTGCTGCCTAATGGCACTTTCTGTTATGTTATTAATAATTTATATCTACACTGTCCCATATGATAGTCACTAGTCACATCCTTTACTAAGCACTTTCACAGTGGCTAGTACAACTGATGAATTAGATTTCTGATGTTTATTTAATTGTAATTAATTTAAGCTTAAATTTAAATATCCACATTTGAACAACATGACTTTGGGATGGTCATGATAACTGCTGTATTTTGTAGTGGTTATGGTCATTGTGGCTATTATGATTTCTTAATCATAGCCTATCCTGTGGAGCTTCAGAATCAATATACTTTCAACTTAGCAGTATGTTAGAAATTAGCATTTTTCTGATTTTTCTTAATTGAATCCCTGTAGAAATAAGTACCACTTTAATAAGAGAGAGACTGCATTAACTTGAGGAAAAAAAAAAGACCTTGAGAGTGTGAGAGTCATTAAGTCATTGACTTAATCGATTCTTTTGGTCTCATATATTAGCCTTATTTTTGTGTGTTTTTGGTTCATAAAATTGTTCCAAGTCCATAAAAATTCAGAAAAAAAAAATGAAATGGTCTGTTTTCTTCTTAACAAGACATTGATTGAGAAGTAGTACAATGTAATGAAAAGAGCTTAGATTTTGAAATCAAATAAACATTGGAAGCCTGGCTCCACCACTTACATTTGTGTGCTCATTGTAATTCTGTTTCTTATCTGTGAAAACTGTGATGATAAAAGTGCCTAATACAATGTCTGGAACAGAACAGATAGCATAATATTCAACAAACACATTGTAGAATATATATACAAAGGAATAAAATACTTAATTTTCTTAATAGGTTATTCATACTTGTTTCCAAGACCATCCTTAATTTTGATGTGAATAACACTCTATTTAATCATCCATTGTTTGTAGCCCTTGTCTTGTTGAAAATTGTTTTTGAATTAAATAAACTGAAATTTTCTTTTCTGTCAATGAATGGCAGTGACTTCTGGGTGCATACTTGAATAGAGCAAAAGGAAATAGACAACTAACCAACTTAAGAGAAAGGTGACTGTTCCACCACCAGCCAGGTTGCTGGGAAGCTACATGACAAATACTTCTTATACTTCTTGGCTTTGTTGTATTGATATGGTTTTCACTTTTCATTAAAATGCAAAAAATAGGAGAAAAGAGGTTCATAATGTTAAGTGGAAATCACTGATTTAGCTCAATTACCCTTTATGATGCCCTTTATTTTCTATAGATTGAAGTTACATTATGCATCATATGAACCAGCTATAAGAGTATTACATGAAAAGCACCATGCTTTACTGAAGCAGAAAATGCTGACCTCTTTGGAAAGGGACAGAGCAATAGGACAGGTAAAGAGACCATCCGAGCTACCTGGAAATGATATTTAACCATTTATTTTTTTATAACATTATCAGAAATATTGGTTCTTGTTTCTGAGTTAAATTTTAAATGATTTTCACCAATTGTCATGTAAAAAAGATTCATTTGGAAACATCCAGGAAAATATTTTATCCACTTTAAAAATACAAAGATTATTATTGAATTAAAATTACTTAATTAAAATATAACTTTTTAGGAGATTATTAAAATATTGTTAGAGGGAAAACCTGAGCCATTAAAACATAACAACACTTAGACTGGGTTTTAAATGCCATCTATGACGGCTGTAAACCTGGACCTTACCTAAACACTTTAAATTCAGATTTTTCATACATAACATATAGCCATAATGACCTATCTTTTAACATTGTTGTGAAATAGATGGATAGAGCCTCCATGCAGTTTCCTCCTAAATGAATATTTGAAACAACTAGTTACTGACTCAATTTTCAGTCATTTTTGCTATTGACATCCCTTTTCTTCCTGTTGTACAACTAAAGTGACTTAGCAGCAGCAGCAGCAGCAGCCTTTGGGTGGTAGAGTGAGGGATAGCTAGTATAGAGTGCAAGAATAATAAAACAATGTTTCTTGGTCATGGTGAAAATATGTAACAGTTGACTAGAAAGTATAAAACTGCTACTATGCTTAGCATTCTTTTATTTTTTCTGGAGATACTGATTTTTGGCCAGACTTTCAGAAGCTACAGAAGTTTGCACAATGGTTGCAAAAGCACGAATGATTTTATTAAGGCACACATTAATCAAATGTATATTGTCTTTTCTTGAGTGTAATTCTTAGTTACTGAAATGAGAACATGACTTGTCTCCTTCTTTGTGCTTGAAATTTAATTGTGTGTTCTTGAATATATGAATTATGATTTGCAATTTTATGGCACTATATTGTCAAATCTTCAGAACTTCACCACTTTGCTCCTTTTCATCTAACCTGTTCCTACAGCCTCCTAACAGGAGGCACATTTCTATTGTCAGGAACACTATGAGCTAGATTCAGGTTGCTCTTGCTGCTTTTCCTGCCACAAACCAACTCAGACTTTTGCTACTGTCTTCCTCTCCTTCCCCCCATGTTCTCATGCTCATCCTCCTGTTACTTTTCTCCCAGGAGGAACTCATCAGTGACCTGGCCATATATTCCCAAGTGACCACATGTGTTTAGTAGGACAGACCACTCATACCAAGTTTCACTACTCAAGGGTATCAGGGCCTTCTAGCACTCATGATGGCAAGTGCCTCCACTCCCCTCCAGATTGTTGATTTCTCCATCTGCCACCGGTGTTTATCACTGGATCTTCTAGTCAGTATCTTTGTGTTCAGGGATAAGTTAACTTCCTAATGGCCATCAGTTCCCCTGTCTCTAATATGAAGTTAGATCAGGCCATATTGAGACATATTTAGGCTGCGTACAGTCTTTGGTTCTCAAAATTTTCACCACTGGTTTAGTTAAGCTCAAGATGAGGAGTGGTAGGAGTCAGTCCTAGCTGTGCTGCAAAGTAGCCATGTGAAAATTCAGGTAATTTTATATATATGTCTCTTTTCTTACACATTAAGCAAAGGTAAAATTACTTGCCTTATGATTTATATGTATCTAAATTAAAAACATGTTTAAAAATGAAAATCATTCTATGAGGAAGGGTTGAATTTTACACATTCAGATGTATAAAGGACTGTATCTACAACTTATTTTGTCTTTCAACTGCTATTCCCACTGAAGATGAAATAAAACATAACCTGCTATTAAAGATTATACAGTCTCTTTGAATTTAACATAGGGTATTTGGATGTTATATTAACTGATTATTTAGCTAAAACATAACAATCAGTGTTAATTTTCAGTCTTCAAATAGCCTCCTCTTCTCACTCTTCTCAGATGACACCTAGTGCAAGGGACATTTGTGTATCCACTGGCCCAGAATCTACATGGTGTCCTCCTGGTCGTCACTTTCTAGTGGTTTGGTTATATTCCTGGTGCTTAGGCACATGGTTTTGTGTGGTTCTTCTGAGTGTGAACCTAATATAACTTGCTTATTCTATGGCTTCTGCCACAGCATCCGTAAGATCCTTAACATATCTGACCTCATTGACCTGTGTCTCATTCACTGTCATTTCCTTGAAAGTGAAGTGAAAAAGTCACTCAGTCTTTGTGACCCCATGGACCATACAGTCCATGGAATTCTCCAGGAGATCTTCCCAACCCTTTTCATTTCCTTAAAAAACTTATCTTAATGGCCACTTAGCTTAGTGTGTTTTCTCAAATACTTTGTATGAAAAAGGGTTAGATTGTAGAATTTGTAATGCTATTTAGTTCGTATATAAAAGAGCGAAAGTATACTGTGAGATGACAAAAATCTAATAAGTATGTGTTTCCAAATTCTTATGATAGATAATAAACAATGTGGTCACTTTTAAATTTATTTAAATCTTATGGAAACATCTGTAATTTAATTATTTTCAACTTTACAAAATTCCTCCAAATGTCCAAAATTTGGAATTAGAGCCCTATTTTTGAAAAAAGATAAAATATAATTTATTTTTAGTATATTTATATATATATATATGTATAATAAATTACATGTTATCTTTTTTGGATCATGGAGTTCAGTTCAAGAAATATTCTAAAAATACATGTGTATATATATGTATGTGTATATATATATATATGTATATATATATATACATGTATTTCTAGGTCTATCTGCTGAGAGGCTCTAAAATAATGACACTGCAGTTTCTAATACTATTCTCCTGTAAGAGGAAGTGGTGCTTCTTGAAGTGGCTGATAGTAGTCTGGGTGAAGCAAATACAAGATGAGCCTGGGTGAGCATTTGAGGCATCTTGTTGTGCTAGAAGGTAGGAGATATTCATAAAGTAAAAAAGAAAACAAAGAAAGAAGGAAGGATTAACTACTACTCAGTGACAGTAGAAAAGTATGTGTATCTGTATATAATTAAACATGATATTTTTTGTTGGTATAATTATATGAGGGATGAGACAGCTCTTTAAGGTTGAATTTTTAATTTAAATCTATTGTTCAGGAAATATAGGTAAATATGTATGCCACCAAACTCACAAATGTTCTTAACTATAAAATAAGTTTAATAAAACAAGGAGTGTTTGTGGGTGGAGAATGAGCTAAGAGTTTTTAGGATAGTAACAGTCTCTTCATATTTACTTCCCAAGTAATATTTACCTCATCTTTTCATGGATATGAAGATGAATTAGGCTATTGTGAAGCAGTTTCAACAGAGGAGAAAACTCAAAGTAGAGACCTGAGTAATTATCATTAAAAGTGTGTGGCAAGTATTCTTGGTTCAGGAAACTCTGTTGTGAAATAAGTGTTTCAAATGTTTGCCCATAATAGATACTTACTTCTTCCTGTGAACTTGAATTTAGACTTAAAATTATGTTTTCTTTTATTGCAATTAATATTTACATTTTTAAAATACATAGGAATTAATGTAAGAGAGATAATATTTCCTATATTTTAAAATCAGTATTTAAGCATTTTAACCCATTTTGGACTCATTTAGCATATAACCTCTTACCTTTGGATTTTACTTTTTAGATTTCTGGACTTCAAGAAACACTGAAGCATATGGAAATAGGGCATAGTTACCGTGCTCCTGAATTTAGAGGTAAAATTCAAATATGAAAAAACTAACTTATTATTGCTTGGTGATGTCTCAGTCTTGTCAGAACTCAAGTTATTCATTTGAGTAATTATTTACCATGAGTGAATACATGGTATGGTAATTTTCATAAACTAAAATGCTAATGAAAAAGGTCAAGAAGAAATATAGAATAGGAAATTGTATAAATTACTTTTAGAGAAAAATAGGGGTAAACTATTTTTTTTACTGCTTCTGCTTCTGGCCCTGATGGAGTATCTTGTACCAGACTAGCCTTCTCCTCATAAATAACTGTAAAATTATATTTGAGGCAATTATTTTTAGGCATTGGAAAGCATCACAAGTCACAGAATGCAAATGTTAGAGGGAAAATTTATAAGTTGAACTTCATTATCACCATGGCTGGGAAAATTTCCAAACCAAACTCTATGTAGCTGGAGGTAGAGAAGAGCATGGCAGTCCTGTATGAACTGAAAAGGCAAAGACTATAGTTCATAAGTTGTTGAAGCATCTAGAATCTGTAGGAAAGGGTACCAGATAAGAGGGTGCTGAAATGAATAGTGGCCTGGTTTATGAGGGAGTTTACTATGACTAGTTAGGTAATGGCTGGGCTAGGTATGCAGGACTACCTGATACTTACCAGAGAGAGAGACTATACAGGATTAAGAGGAGACCAGTGGTCTATATTTCTGTTTTGTGCCAGTACCATACTGTTTTGATTACTGTAGTTTGTAGTATAGTCTGAAATCATGGAGCTTGATTCCTTCAGCTCTTTTTTCCCCCAAAATTGCTTTGGCTGTTCTAGAGATTGTCATGCTGAGTTAAGTCAGTCAGACAGAGAAAGACAAGTATTATATTATAAATCTTATGTGTGGAATCTAAAAAGTTGGTACAAATGAACTTATCTATAAAATAAAGAGTTATAGATATAGAAAGCAAACTTATGGTTACCAGTGGGTAAGAAGGGGGAGAATAAATTGGGAGACTGGGACTGACATATATGCACTACTATATATAAAATTGATAACTAATAAAGACCTTTTGTATGGCACAGGGAACTCTACTCAACACTCTGCAATGACCTGAATGGGAAATAATCTAAAAATGAGTGGATATATGTGTGTGTGTATGTGTGCATATATATATGCACACATACACACACACACACACACATATATATATATATATAAAACTGATTCACTTTGCTGTACACCTGAAATTACCACAACATTGTAACCAACTGTGAAAAGTGAAAAAGTAAAGTGTTAGTTGCTCAGTCATGTCCTACTGTTAGTGATCCTATGGGTTGTAGCCAGCCAAGCTCCTCTGTCCATGGAATTCTCCAGGCAAGGAAACTGGAGTGGATAGCCATTCCTTTCTCCAGGGTATTTTCCCAACCCAGGGATCAAACCTAGGTCTCTCACATTGCAGGCAGATTCTTTACCATATAAGCCAAAACTATACTCCAGTACAAAATAAAATACAGTAGGAAACAAGAGAGAGAGAGGGAGAGAGGGGACCAGGGATTCTAGATAGCAAGCAGTGCTGGGATACATTGGCTTTCTGGCCATGTCTGGATGCAGACATGTTTGCATCCAACAAAGATGTTGAATATTGTTTTCAACACCTTGGTAACACAGTATTAACATTAAGCTTCCTGTGGAGGCTCACTGGTAAGAATGTGCCTTCCAGGGTAGGAGCTGCTGGAGATGTGGGTTCAATCCCTGGGTTGGGAAGATCCCCTAGAGAAGGAATTAGCAACCTACTCCAGTATTCTTGCCTAAGAAATCCTATAATTTCTGCTTAATACAAAGGTTAAGATTTCTTCTTCTTAATTTTTTTAAAAGAATGACTGATAAAAACTGAAATTATAGTGTTGTAAAATAATGTTTATAAGGTATATAAAGGCTAAGAAAATAATAATTTTGGGGGAAGTGCAAATGTTCTATATTTTGATTTTGGTGGTTATATGCCTACTTATCTTCAAAACTTACCCAACTCTACACTTAAAATGTATGTATTTTATTTTATGTAAATTATATCTCAATATTGTTAATTTACAAAAGAATGATAGAAAAATCTAAAATACAGAAAGGCTGAAAAAGGGTACATTTTTAACAAAAATTATGTTACTTCCAGATGACTGTTCATTGTGTTTTCTGATTAATTAAGCTTAAAAGAAATATGTAGCACACTCATATTCAAAACTTTTTCTTAGCCTTGATTCAATCATTCCTATCTTAATTTATATTAAAGAAATACCAATTATGCTCAGTGATGCCTAGAGATTCTATGCACAGTGATGATTATTGCACGCATATTTATAGTAACAAAACCATACAAGGAGTCTTAATCCTTAACCATAAGTGAATATTTCAATCTAGTTGATCATACAATACTAGAAAGTCTTTAAAAATCATGCATAAGGAAATGTTCATGTTACAATATTAATGTTAAGAATAAAAACATATGGTATCAAATCATGTCTGTTAAATATGAGAGAGACTGAAAAATATTTACATAATTTTGTGTGATGTGCTTATTTTTTCCTTTTTTCCTTACTGCATTTTTTTTCAAAGAATATGTATTTCTGTTTACATCAAAAGTTACTTTTTTCATATGTAGATAATTTTTAGAAGATGTTGACTAGAAAAAAAGATACATGCAACCTAAATGTTGAGAGTTAGATTTTTTTAGAAGAGAGTATCTCAGGTGCCCCAGAGAACAACCTCCAAGGAGTGGGGAGGAGCCAGGCTATATACAAGTTTGCAGCAAGGTGACATGTACTCTGAATATTAAAAGATTACTCTTAATTAAGAAAATCCAAATCTCTCATAAGAAGAGATTTAGCGGTCTTCTATGCATGGGAAACAGTACGAAAAGGCAAAAAGATATGACACTGAAAGATGAACTCCCCAGGTCATTAGTGCCCAATATGAAGAGTGGAGAAATAGCTCCAGAAGGAATGAAAAGGCTAAGCAAAAGTGGAAACAACACCCAGTTGTGGATGTGTCTGGTGGTGAAAGTAAGTCCAATGCAGTAAAGAACAAATATTGCATAGGAACCTGGAATGTTAGGTCCATGAATCAAGGTAAATTAGAAGTGGTCAAACAGGAGATGGCAAAAATGTACATTGACATTTTAGAAATCAGTGAACTAAAATGGACCAGAATAGGCAAATTTAATTCAGATGACCGTTACATCTACTACTGTGGGCAAGAATCCCTTAGAAGAAATGGAGTAGCCCTCAGTCAAAAAACAGTCTGAAATGCAATACTTGGATGCAATCTCAAAAACAACCGAATGGTCTCGGTTCATTTCCAAGGCAAACCATTCAGTATCAAAGTAACCCAAGTCTATGCCCCAACCATTAATGCTGAAAGCTAAAATTGAATGGTTCTGTGAAGACCTACATGATCTTCTAGAAATAACAGCAAAAAAAAAAAAAAAAAAAAAGTCCTTTCCATCATAGGGAACTGGAAGGCAAAAGTAGGAAGTCAAGAGATACCTGGAATAACAGGCAAGTTTGGCCTTGGAGTACAAAATAAAGCAGGGAAGAGGTGAACAGAGTACTGCCAAGAGAATGCACTGGTCTTACCAAACACCCTATTCCAACAAGACAAGGGACTAGTCCACATGGACATCACCATGTGGCCATACTGAAATCAGATTGATTACATTCTTTGCAACCAATGAGAAAAGCTCTATACAGTCACCAAAAACAAGACTGGGAGCTGACTGTGGCTCATATCATGAACTCCTTATTGCCAAATTCAGATATAAATTGAAGAAGGTAAGGAAATCAACTAGGCCATTAAGGTATGACGTAAATCAAATCCCTTTTGATTATACAGTGGAAGTGAAAAATAGATTCAAGGGATTAGATCTGATAGACAGAGTGCATGAAGAACTATGGACGGAGGTTCGTAGCATTGTATAGGAGGCAGTGATCAAAACCATCCCCAGGGGAAAAAAAATGCAAAGATGCAAAATGGTTGTCTGAGGAGGCCCTACAAATAGTTGAGAAAAGAAGAGAAGGGAAAGGCAAAGGAGAAAAGGAACGATATACACATCTGAATGCAGATTTCCAAAGAACCGCAGGAGAGATAAGAAAGCCTAAGTAAACAATGCAAAGAAATAGAGGAAAACAATAGAATGGGAAAGACTAGAGCTCTCTTAAAGAAAATTAGATATAACAAGGGAACATTTCATGCAAAGATGGGAACAATAAAGGACAGAAACAGTGTTGACCTAACAGAAGCAAAAGATACTAAATAGAGGTGGCAAGAGTACACAGAAGAACTATAGAAAATAGATCTTAATACCTGCATAACCGTGATGGTATGATCACTCAGCTAGAGCCAGACATGCTGGAGTGTGAAATCAAATGGACCTTAGGAAGCATCACTACAAACAAAGATAGTGGAGATGATGGAATTCCAGCTGAGCTATTTCAAATCCTAAAATACGATGCTGTGAAAATGCTGCACTCAATATGCCAGCTAATTTGGAAAACTCAGCAGTGGCCACAGGGCTGGAAAAGGTCCATTTTCATTCCCATCCCAAAGAAAGGCAATGCCAAAGAATGTTCAAATTACCCCACACAATTGCACTCATTTTACTTGCTAACAAGATCATGCTCAAAATTGCCCAAGCCAGGCTTCAGCAGTACTTAAACTGAAAACTACCAGATGTGAAAACTGGATTTAGAAAAGGCACAGGAACCAGAGATGAAATTTTCAACATCCATTGGATCATTAAAAAAGCAAGGGAATTTCAGGAAAAGAGCTATTTCTGCTTCAGTGACTATGCTAAAGCTTTTGACTGTGTGGATTTCAACAAACTGTGGAAAATTCTTCAAGAGGTGGGGAATACCAGACCTGTCTTCTGAGAAATTTGTATGCAGGTCAAGAAGCAACAGTTAGAACTGGACATGGACCAACAGACTGGTTCTAAATTGGGAAAGGAGTATGTCAAGGCTATATATTGTCACTCTGTTTATTTAACTTATATGAAGAGTACATCATGAGAAATGCTGGGCTGGATGAAGAACAAGCTAGAATCAAGATTGCCAGGAGAAATATCAGTAACCTCAGATATGCAGATGACAGCACCCTTATGGCAGAAAGCAAAGAAGAGCTAAAGAGCATCTTGATTAAAGCGAAAGAGGAAAAAAAAAGTTAAAAAAAAATAAAGTGAAAGAGGACAGTGAAAAAGCTGGCTTAAGACGCAACATTCAAAAAGTTAAGATCATGGCATCCGTTCCCATCACTTCATGGTATATAGATGGGGAAGCATTGGAAAGAGTGACAGACTTTATTTTCTTGGACTCTGAAATCACTGCAGATGGTGACTGCAGCTATGAAATTAAAAGATGCTTGCTCCTTGGAAGGAAACCTGTGACAAACCTAGACAGTGTATCAATAAGCAGAGACATTACTTTGCCAGACAAAGTTCCAGATAGTCAAAGCTTTGGTTTTTAGTAAGCACGTGAGGATGTGAGAATTGGACCATAAAGAAGGCTCAGCACTGAAGAGTTGATGCTTTCCAATTGTGGTGTTGGAGAAGACCCTTGAGAGTCCCTTGGACTCAAGGAGATCAAACCAGTCAATCCTAAAGGAAATCAATCCTGAATATTCAATGGAAGGACTGAAACTGAAGCTGAAGCTCCAATACTTTGGCCACCTGCTGTGAAGAGCAGACTTATTAGAAAAGACCCTGATGCTCGGAAAGATTGCAGGCAGGTGTAGAAGGGGACGACAGAGAATGAGATGGTTGGATGGCATCACTGGTTCAATGGACTCGAGATTGAGCAAGCTCCAGGAGATGATGAAGGACTAGAAAGCCTGGTGTGCTGCAGTCCATGGAGTTGCAAAGAGTTTGATATGAATGAGCAACTGAACAACAACAAATTTTTTGGAAAATGCAAGTGTCTGGTCTTGCTGAAATCATTTCTTTCGTATGCATCTAACTATCTGGGGCCAATTCTGCTTTCTTTATTGTTCACTTCTTATTTCCTTGTTTACTAGTAAGAGATGGTGGATGTGGTGGGTGACCACCTTTCACATCCCCCAGCTCCTTATCACTATCTGGGAGGATGTAGCTGGTGGCTTCCATATAGCTGGGTTTTTTTCACCTGGGCTCAGATATTTGCATTTGGAAAAGGCTTGTTTCCTAGTAGAGCATAGAGCAGAAAATATTTCATTTCAGAAAGAACACAATCAAATATAAGTATGATGATTAAAATACCAAAATCTCAGGAACTCTTAACTCTTGAAATAAATAATGATTGTGAAAAATAATAAACACAAGAAGGCTTAAAGGTTGAGGAATTGTACATTAAATTGATGCTTACATCAGTTAACCTCTAAATGTTACATTCTAATTACTAGTTCGTGATTTTATTTATCCTTGACAACTCTATTAAAATAAACTAATGGTTTATAGATAACTCCTTTATGAAATTATCTCCTGATATTTAATTAAAAATGAATTCATGATTTTCTAGACTGACACTTATAAGTTACTTTGAAGATAAATTTTGTAATTACATTTTTACCTGTATTTTGAAGTGACTTGATCAAAATAAATTCAAACTCAAATGAAGAAAACATGTTTTATTTAAGTTGAGTAGATCTCAATTACCTGAATAAAAGTAATTCCTTAAATTATGTACTGAATAATACTGTGCTCCTTATAAACATTTTTATTTTTTTTAATTTATTTATTTATTTATTTTTTTTAAAAACCATCTAAAAAATATACATTCAACAGAGGATATTGCAAAGTTCCATTCTTTCCAGAATCTTCATTTTTTTCTCAGTAAGAAAAGGCTCAGTATGTAATGTTTTTCAAAGGACTCTGATACTTGAATTATCGAGAATTGAAACCATGAAAACCATTGAAACATTTTTATAAAGGATTTCTATTTTATAAAGGCTTTCTATTTTTATAAAGGATTTACAGTTCCTTTTCCTAAGCCTCTTGATTGATTTCTGCATTTGGCTATGTGATCTCAGACTGTTATCACTCAGATTGGCTGATCAACTGGAACCCTACTTAGTCAACTTCTTTGAGAAGTTGGTTTATTGACTAACTGCTGATTCTTCATAAATCTTGCTGTCTTTCACAATTATTTTCATATATTTAACTCATTCCCTCTTTATTTTCTCATTTTAGTTTAAGTTTTAAAATATTTTATATATTATCTATTTTTCATTTATTTTGAGCAGAAATTTATATGGCAGTAGAAATTCTTTAGATTAAATATAATTTAGGAAGCAGTGACTTTATTACCATTTACTTTGTTATTTAATCTGAATTTAAGGAACAAGCGAAAACTTGGACTCACTTGGAGTAGTTCTCAAAGAATTTTAAATTTACCATATTTTTTTGACAACATTATATGTTTATTATGGAAGAATTTAAATGATAACAAATTGGAAAAATTATCCATAATTGCTTACACCTAGAGAGAATGTTAGAACTGGACATGGAACAACAGACTGGTTCCAAATAGGAAAAGGAGTACGTCAAGACTGTACGTCACCCTGCTTATTTAACTTATATGCAGAGTACATCATGAGAAACACTGGACTGGAAGAAGCACAAGCTGGAATCAAGATTGCTGGGAGAAATATCAATAATCTTAGATATGCAGATGACACCACCCTTATGGCAGAAAGTGAAGAGGAACTAAAAGCCTTGTGATGAAAGTGAAAGAGGAGAGTGAAAAAGTTGGCTTAAAGCTCAACATTCAGAAAACAAAGATCATGGCATCTGGTCCCATCACTTCACGGGAAATAGATGGGGAAACAGTGGAAACAATGTCAGACTTTATTTTTTTGGGCTCCAAAATCACTGCAGATGGTGATTGCAGCCATGAAATTAAAAGACGCTTACTCCTCGGAAGCAAAGTCATGACCAACCTAGATGGCATATTCAAAAGCAGAGACATTACTTTGCCAACAAAGGTCCATCTAGTCAAGGCTATGGTTTTTCCTGTGGTCATGTATGGATGTGAGAGTTGGACTATGAAGAAGGCTGAGTGCTGAAGAATTGATGCTTTTGAACTGTGGTGTTGGAGAAGACTCTTGAGAGTCCCTTGGACTGCAAAGAGATCCAACCAGTCCATTCTAAAGGAGATCAGCCCTGGGATTTCTTTGGAAGGAATGATGCTAAAGCTGAAACTCCAGTACTTTGGCCACCTCATGCAAAGAGTTGACTCATTGGAAAAGACTCTGATGCTGGGAGGAATTGGGGGCAGGAGGAGAAGGGGATGACAGAGGATGAGATGGCTGGATGGCATCACTGACTCGATGGACGTGAGTCTGAGTGAACTCCAGGAGTTGGTGATGGATGGGGAGGCCTGGCGTGCTGCTATTCATGGGGTCGCAAAGAGTTGGACACTACTGAGCGACTGAACTGAACTGAGAGAGAATGTTATTAATACTTTAGTAGTTAAGTTTCTCCGGAGAAGGCAATGGCACCCCACTCCAGCACTCTTACCTGGGAAATCCCATGGACGGAAGAGCCTTGTAGGCTACAGTCCATGGGGTTGCTAAGAGTTGGACATGACTGAACGACTTCACTTTCACTTTTCACTTTCATGCATTGGGGAAGGAAATGGCAACCCACTCCAGTGTTCTTGCCTGGAGAATCCCAGGGACAAAGGAGCCTAGTGGGCTGCCGTCTATGGGGTTGCACAGAGTTGGACACCCCTTAAGTGACTTAGCAGCAGAAGCAGCAGTTAGGTTTCTCACCTGAAAAGTGTTTATAATTCTATGTTTGCTCTTGTGTGGTATGTAGAATAGTAGAAATGTTCCTAAGAGAAACTATGATTTAATGATTATTATCAACTAGATATTTGAAGTGATAGTTACATTACAGTTTTCTTTGTTGTAATTGGAAGTATTGTGTATCTAATATTTACAATAAACTACACAGAAAACCTTTCAGTATGACATGTTATGAGATAAAACGTTTTGTGCAAATTACATAAACTCAAAAAGTTTTTCATATGCTGTTTTTTAATTCTGTTTGTGTTAGCTGATATTTCTTTGATTTCACATGAGGCTGCAAAGAAACATATATTTTATGATATCTTGTAATTTATGATAGGAATCTATGAATTCAAGAAAAATATTTAGAAATTCAAAATCATTTCAGAAGTGAAAAACTGTGAAACTGACTTCAGAGCATCACAAACAGATGTCATATTTAGTAGAGCAAAGGTTTTAGCTTAAGTAATTGCTTTTTGGGTTGGGTATTTTTTGTTGCTCAGAATTGCACTACAGGATGTCAGTTTCTTATGACTATTTGTAGTAAATGGTCTAGTTTAGATAGATACATGTCATCATTTAAAATATAGCTCTTTCCCTTTTTCTCTATTACCTTTTTCTTAATTCTAATTAGATGTATACTTTGATCTTATTTGAGCTTTCTAATCTCTTGGATATTTTCTGTTTTTCTCCCTGTGATAAATTATGGATACTTTCTTCATGATATTTTTTCAGTTAAATTATTTTCTTTTCAGCTGTATTTAATCTATATTGGAGTTAGGGACTGATATAATATAGGAACTTACGTATTTGTTAAATGAATATGTTCATGCATATCTGACATTTAACCAGGGGCCTTAATATTCTTTTAGTTAACACTGAATTGAATGTGCACATCTGTGAAGAAGTGGTTTAATGGGTGAAATTTAGCATTGGGAGTACAATAACTATAATTTCTGTAAGTTAAAAATGTGTTTATTTGATGTTTATTTCTCTTAAGGAATTGTACCTTCCTTAAGCTATGTTTGTGCCCAAGTAAAAACTGGCATAGCAGCAGTCAGTACTATAGGCCTTTTCATTAACAAATATCAGATGATAAATATAAGGATGCTCTTATGGGGAAATGGCCATTGTTAGTATATTACTAAACATTAAGAAGCATTTTGTGGAATTTTGAAAAATTCAGTTCAGTCACTCAGTTGTGTCTGACTCTTTGCAACCCCATGAACCGCAGCACGCCAGACCTCCCTGTCCGTCACCAACTGCCGGAGTCCACCCAAACCCATGTTCATTGAGTCGGTGATGCCATCCAGCCATCTCATCCTCTGTCGTCCCCTTCTCCTGCCCTCAATCTTTCCCAGCATCAGGGTCTTTTCAAATGAGGCAGCTTTTTGAAAAGTAGTTTTCACTTAACCATGAATGTGACAAAGACCCAGTGTTTGAGCCTCTCATTTGTCCAATATAAAAGTGAATGTTATCTGATAGTGGAAATCATGCTATTATTGGTACCTTGAGAAATGATTAAGAAGTATTATTTTTCTTTCCATTACACATACATTGTGCAATGTATATTCTCATGTTTTTGTTGCAAATGTTGAATTTTTTCCTAAAATATTATTGAAGTGTAAATTCTTGTAATTTCATTTTGCTTGTGGAACAACTACATATACTTGTAAACTAAGCACTTTTTTGTTGTTTTACTTTCATTTATCCTTATCATTTTGCTGTTTGTCTCTTGCTTTTTATTTTATTTCTTGAAAATTGGTGTTTAGTAATGTTTTACATTCTACATGAGGTTTTCTCATAGAATTATCCACTGGAATCCTGGATCTCTCTATCGCTTTCTCCTTTCTTCCCTGTAGATATTGCTATACAAATTCTCCTTATATGTAAAAGGGAACAAAAGATAGTGAACTACACAGCGTTATTGCCAGGCTGTCATGAAATAACACATATGCTGTTTAGACAAGTAGCTGTTATATAGTAAATCATCAATGAAGCATAAATGCTAGCTATTATTATTTTAAATCATCAATACCAGGCTTTCACTGTTGTCATGGAAGAGGAAAATGCCATAAAAGAGAATTTGAAGTGAAAGTTTTTCTCTAATCTCAACGAGTTGTAACTGTTGCCTTTCCTCCACATTTTGATTTACAGATTCTGTGAGACCCTAACTTGTAGCACCATTGAGGGAAGACAGACAGTCTGAATACCCTAGTGTTTGAAGTTTTTAAAGTACTTTTATGTAGTATTAACTTATGCAACATTTGGCTTTTATGTTATTGTGGGGGTTATTTTCATGGTTTTCTTCTTTGAAACTGGTACTGAGTTGGAAAAATTGGATCAGGAAAGAAACTAAATGCTAGCTAGCATGTGCTTCCTCACCTTTTTAACATCATAATTATTTGAGGAACTTGACAAAGAATCCTTTGAGATATTTTTGTATTCATTGTCTTTTCTCTGTCATATATTGATGTTATAAATTAGAACATTTAGTTATTTAAGAGTTAATGATTATAATCGTATTAATTATTTGAAATCAGCTGGCTGTTTAGAAATACAGAAGGAAATTATGTATACCTAAATATGTATATGTATATGAAAAGATGTGAAAAAGAAACAGAGTTTTTATATCACTTTTATATTCCCCTCAAATGATTCCTTAGGACTGTCCCTTATGTCCATGGGAGTTTAGACACGAATATTACAACTACTTTGGAATGTTACCCTGTGTTTTCTGTTTTTTTTTCAACATTGTGAAGCATAGAGTATATATTATTAATACAATTTTCATTTAAAAATCTCTTCTTTATTATCCAGTTCCACTTGGGAAATTTTTGTTATTGCTTACAATTCTCTCCTTTGACCCCCTTCAGCTTTGTTTATAAATACATGAAATCTCATGAAAGCAGGAATTTAGATATAATTGAATTGGAGATTGGCTTACATGCTTTTCAGCTGGCTCGCCAAGCCAATTCAGTAACCTTGCAGCATTACCACCCTGCATTTTTGGGAAATGAATTTGAAACTTCACTTACAACATTTTGTTATGGTTTTAATATTATTATTTTAGTACTTCAAAAATACATGTGTGATGAATGTGGCTTTCTTTTTTGGTTAAAGTATTTCTTACAGACAAACAGTATAAACATTAAGAGTAAGTTGTATTATCTTTCAGTTGTTCCTACTTGTAAAAAGGAAAATGCACCAGAAGGTCCTACTCAAAAACGTCTTCGTGAAGCCAGAGAACAAAGCAAATGTAAAGCAAAGGCAAAAGTTAATACAAAGGTATGGTTTTTATTTCCATTGATCCGTAATTAACTCTCAGATATTCAGATTCATGGACTCACATTGTATCATTATTTTATTGCAAAATGAATTTAGATGTTATGAATTCCAAACTACTTGGACTATAGATGGAAAATGCAGGTTCTTGAATATTAGTAGTAATTGAGGGACACACATGTATTAGTGGTGGAGACAGCTCAGTGGATCACTCTGCCACGTTTTCAAACTTAATCATGGCCATTTCTGCTCCTTTTTCTTTGTCCAGAGAAATAACTGTCAAGTCATCCCTTATTTATTTTCTCATACTAAAACTTCAGACTTTCATCAGTCTTTTAAAAAAGCAGAATGGAAAGAATTAATGCCCCATTTAAGAACCTCATTATGTCTTAGTGCCTTTGCTGTGCGATCAGGCTGATAGTTCAAATCTTCTGCAGTGATTACAGAAAAATGGTATTAAAAATGTCTGGTCAAAGAAATCAAAAACAGGAAGAAAGAAAATTACATAAAACCCATGAAGGGTTTAGTTTCTTTTCATGAAAATTGCATAAAGTTTTAGCTGAGATATTGAATGTTTTTATAAAGTGGTTGTTACCTGTGAGTTCTAAAGTATCTGACATTTAAGAATGAAAAAATTTGCAGATATAATAACTTTCTCCTGGTAGTAATGCTATAACAACAACAGATATTTTTTTTAATGAATTCAAATAATCACTTAGCTAATATCTCTAATGTTTTTTCCTCAAAGGTATTCCTTGGAATCTAGTGTCATATGTAACATTTGAATAAAACATGAACCAAATACTTTTAATGATAGATTATATTAAGGATTTGATAATCACCTTTTTGTGATGTTTAGACTAGTGTTTCATTGTTCTATTAACAATATTAATTTTTAAATTGTTGGTATTTGGGGGAGAATCCCCTCAGCCTGCCTCCAGCTTCGCTATGCTTTCAAAGTCCCATCAGGACTGACCCTCCACTTCTGTCACCATAGAGCTTTCCCACGTCTCCTCCTGCCTGTAGTTTGAGTCTCTTCCAAATGGGGTGGTAGGTGATTCCATTGCTGTCAGTAAGTTGTGCTTCTTCTTGTTTGGATAATCTTTATATATCTCCACAGAGGTTATTAAGTCAGGGAGCAAATATAGCACTCACAATAATTAAAAAAAAATTAGAGCTAAGGATTTGGGGTGTGATAGTGGTGGTTTTCATCAAGAAACATTTTCCTTTTCTAATGTGGCTTAGGCATTCTTTTTAACATATTAATTCATACTTAGAAATGATTGTTTCAGGTTAGTAGTTAAAGATATTGAGCTCTGTGTCATAATCAAAATTCCAAGCTTGAATGAGTTTCTTCTGTGTTTAAGGGTGTGTGACAACTGACTGTGGGCTGTCTGTAAGTGGGTGACAGTCAGGGATGTTGGAGCAGAGCAGGCAGGAAGGCTGTCCAGGCCATTGCTCCAACAGTGGCCAAATAAATAGAGACATTTTGGAACTTTGAGGTTAAAGCACATGGTATATTTTAGTGAGGCTGCCTTTCCTGTCCCATTCCCCATCCCCCCGCCCCAATCCTACTGTTCTCGCTATGGTAAGATGCCAGGTCTGGTGTATGTGCTGGCGGCAGGGGTGCTCTAAAGTTAGCCCAAGCTTTGTTTTTCTCTTTAGTCCTGACATATAAGTGTGTATCTCTCAAGGCAATTTCCCTCCTTTTATTAGGGATCGATTCTTGGCCTTTAGTCTACATGTAAAAGCTTTATCATGTATCCTCTGTATAAAAGTGAAGAAAAATAGGCTAGAAGGAATGTTTTATTTGCTTTTGCAATTTTAAAAGCAGTTACTTAATGAGTTTTTGCCATGTTTTGCCTTTTCATTCAGGAAAAATCAGGGTATCATTT
This sequence comes from Bos taurus, assembly GCF_002263795.3. Lineage (NCBI taxonomy): Eukaryota > Metazoa > Chordata > Mammalia > Artiodactyla > Bovidae > Bos > Bos taurus. Next base: position 101,410,624 of record NC_037329.1, read on the forward strand.
TGGGTTCAAGTCAGAAAAAGAACTACTTTGGACCATTTTGAACAAAATAACTATAATATATGGAGTTGGTTATATAGGTTACAGAAGATCTAAGATGTCATCTAGGAAAGAAGCAGACAGCTCAGAGATTGGCAATGGCAGGGCATTTTCCTATGTTGGGGACACACTGGGAGAAGAACATTATTATCAGAACTGAACTGGGTCCAGCACGTAGGAAGAGTATGATGTAAGAGTCTGTCTAGTAGGAGCTAGAAACGTGGAAAGGATGCAGGGCATGGGGGAAGGAACTTGAAACACATAATACTAAGGGAGGGATTAGAAAAAACTCATTAATTGATATATATTAAGAAAATATTCATAGTCAAACAGTCTATTTCTAATCATAACATGTACTTTATATACTTCTTCCCCCCTTTTTTTTTTTTTTTAATTTCTCATTCAGGGTTTATGCTTTGTTTAACCAGCATCCACTGGAGTTCTTTATGTGGTGAGCTGGGGGCTTCTCAGGAGACTCAGTGGTAAAGAATTTGCCTGCCAAGCAGGAGATGTGGGCCTGATTGCTGGGTTGGGAAGGTATCTTGGGGAAGAAAATGGATGACCCATATCTTTAATACTCAATGGTCTGAGGATTTAGTGGTCCTATTATCTTGTTACTATATAACATGGATGTACTAAGATGGGCCCCAGATATTTTGCTGGGTTCTAAAATGTAATTCCATAATATATTTTCAAATATAACATCTTTGCTGATGACTTTCAAAGCTACATATTAACATACTTAGCTGCACACCAATAATTTATCTATTTATAATTTCCATCTTGAGATGGTACCATTGCCTCAAAAGAAACAGTGTCAGACTTTATTTTTTTGGGCTCCAAAATTGTGGCAGATGGTGACTGCAGCCATGAAATTAAAAGACGCTGCCTCCTTGGAAGAAAAGTTATGACCAACCTAGATAGCATATTCAAAGCAGAGACATTACTTTGCCAACAAAGGTCCATCTAGTCAAGGCTATGGTTTTTCCAGTGGTCATGTATGGATGTGAGAGTTGGACTGTGAAGAAAGCTGAGCACCAAAGAATTGATGCTTTTGAACTGTGGTGTTGGAGAAGACTCTTGAGGGTCTCTTGGACTGCAAGGAAATCCAACCAGTCCATTCTAAAGGAGATCAGCCCTGGGATTTCTTTGGAAGGAATGATGCTAAAGCTGAAACTCCATTACTTTGGCCACCTCATGGGAATAGTTGACTCATTGGAGAAGACTCTGATGCTGGGAGGGATTGGGGGCAAGAGGAGAAGGGGACGACAGAGGATGAGATGACTGGATGGCATCACTGACTCAATGGACGTGAGTCTAAGTGAACTCCAGGAGATGGTGATGGACAGGGAGGCCTGGCGTGCTGTGATTCATGGGGTCGCAAAGAGTCGGACACGAATAAGCGACTGAACTGAACTGAACTAAATTCACAAATCATCTTAATTCATAAATAAGCTAATTTCTTCATTTAAAAACTTTCTTTTAATAGTGACTGCAATCTACTAAAAGAGTCAATTCAAAAATATGTCATTTATCATCTTTGATACTCTCCTTTCAGTGTCTCCCACTGATCAAGGCTCCCACTGATGCCTTTTTCACATTAGTTGGCAAGTTCTGAATTTTTGTACTGGGGTTATGTAGGAAGGGGAGACTTAGGGGTTAAAAATCTGATAGAAAAGTACCTAACAAGCTTATCTTGAAGTTTTTTCATTGGAAGAGCAAGTTTAATTAAATTAAATTGGGGGATTAAGGAAGAGTACATCATGAGAAATTGGGGGCAGGAGGAGAAGGGGATGACGGAGGATGAGATGGCTGGATGGCATCACTGACTTGATGGACGTGAGTTTGAGTTAACTCCGGGAGATGGTGATGGACAGGGAGGCCTGGCATGCTGCGATTCAAGGGGTCGCAAAGAGTCGGACAGGACTGAGCGACTGAACTGAACTGAACTGAACTGAAGGAGGAGATTATGGGGGACTTTCAAAATTACCTTTAAACTACCTATCACACTGCTCCTTTTTCTTTTTAATTATCACTCCCACCCTTCTAAAGCTGATCTTCATGGAAAAACCTTAGCTTCCTCCTAGACTGTTCTCCAGTAGTCCATTCTGTGTGACATTGAATATTTTTGCCATAAACTTGCTGTTATAAATTGGATTAATCTTCCTTAGACAGTTGTATAATTTTACTTTTCAAGCCAGTTTTAGTATCCCGATAGCTCAGTTGGTAAAGAATCCACCTGCAATGCAGGAGACCCCAATTCAATTCCTGGGTCTGGAATATCATCTGGAGAAGGGATAGGCTACCCACTCCAGTATTCATGGGTGTCCCTTGTGGCTTAGCTGGTAAAGAATCTGCCTTCAATGCAGGAATCCCACTAGGGATTCCCTGGTGGCTCAGATGGTAAAGTGTCTGCCTGCAGTGTTGGAGACCTTGGTTCAATCCCTGGGTCGGGAAGATCCCCTGGAGAAGGAAATGGCAACCCACTCCAGTACTCTTGCCTAGAAAATTCCATAGATGGAGGAGGCTGGTGGGCTACAGTCCATGGGGTCACAAAGAGTCGGACATGACTGAGTGACTTCACTTTCTTTCAATGCGGCATACCTGGGTTTGACCCCTGGGTTGGAAAGATCCCCTGGAGAAGGGAAACGTTACCCATATTCCTTAGAGAATTCCATGGACTGTATAGTCTGTGGGGCCACAAGGAATCAAACAAGACTGAACAACTTTCACTTTCACCTCACTTTTCCTGATATGCCATGCTAATTTCCCTATATTTTTCTATAGCATATGAGATTGTGCTCTAAAAGTTAATTCTTATGGTTTAAACTATTTCCTGTAAAATTATGGAAACAATTTCCCTAAATACTGGAGAAAAGCCATTTGTCTTCCCTCTGTAAACCAAACAATGGGTTACTAAAATAGTCAACAGTTTAGTTTTTGTGAAGACAACTATACATTTTGAGAAGGCAATGGCAACCCACTCCAGTACTCTTGCCTGGAAAATCCCATGGACGGAGGAGCCTGGTAGGTTGCAGTCCATGGGATCACTAAGAGTTGGACGGGACTGAAGCGACTTCACTTTCACTTTTCACTTTCATGCATTGGAGAAGGAAACGGCAACCTACTCCAGTATTCTTGCCTGGAGAATCCCAAGGACTGCAGAGCCTGGTGGGCTGCCGTCTATGGGGTCGTACAGAGTCGGACATGACTGAAGCAACTTAGCAGCAGCAGCAACTATACATTATAACACAGTTTCCCTCTATCTGTGAAATATATTTTACTCTAAAAGAAGTGAGAATCATTATGCAGTTAATTGAATGTCTTTTGCAGTCACATAAGTCACAGATAAGAGAAATAAATTACTACTTTCAGTTCAGTTCAGTCGCTCAGTCTTTTCTGACTCTTTGCGACTCCATGGACTGCAGCACGCCAGGCTTCCCTGTCCATCACCAACTCCCAGAACCTCCTCAAACTCACATGCATCATGTCAGTGATGCCATCCAACCTTCTCATCCTCTGTCCTCTTCTCTTCCTGCCTTCAATCTTTCCCAGCATCAGGGTCTTTTCCAATGAGTTGGTTCTTTGCATCAGGTGACCAAAGTATTGGAGCTTCAGCTTCAGCATCAATCCTTCTATTGAATATTCAGGACTGATTTCCTTTAGGATGGACTGGTTGGATCTCCTTGCAGTCCAAGGGGCTCTCGGGAGTCTTTTCCAACACCACAGTTCAAAAGCATCAATTCTTCAGTGCTCAGCTTTCTTTATAGTCCAACTCTCACATGACTAATGGAAAAAGAAATTACTTCTTTAGAGGCTTTGAATGGTGATCAGACATGTGAAAAGTTAAAGACAGTAGTTGTTTAGTCACTAACTTGTGTCTGACTCTTGTGATCCCACTGATTGTAGCCTGCCAGGCTCCTCTGTCCATGGGATTCTCCAAGCAAGAATACTAGAGTGGGTTGCCATTTCCTTCTACAGGGGATCTTCCTGACCCAGGAATTTAACCCAGGTCTCCTGCATTGCAGGCAGATGATTTACCAACCGAGCTATGAGGGAAGCCCATCCTCCCAAGAAGTTTATGGTGGTGGTGGTTTAGAAACCACCATACCTTTATAAAGTTAAAGGTATCAACATATTTTGTTGTTGTTCAGTCTGTAAGTCATGTCCTATTCTCTGTGACCCCATGGACTGTAGCATGCCAGTCTTCACTGTTCTCCCCTGTCCTTCACTATCAATTTGATTTCTGGTTCCTCTGTCTTTTCTAAATCCAGCTTGTACATATGAAAATTCTTGGTTCATGTACTGTTGAAGCCTAGCTTGGAGGATTTTGAGCAATACTTTGCTCGCATGTGAGATGAGTGCAATTGTGCAAGTACTTTGAGCGTTCTTTGGCATTGGAAATGAAAACTGACCTTTTCCTTCCTGTGGCCACTGCTGAGTTTTCCAATTTTGCTGGCATATTGAGTGAAACACTTTCACAGCACCATCTTTTAGGATTTGAAATATTTCAGCTAGAATTCCATCACCTCCACTAGCTTTGTTTGTAGTGATGCTTCCGAAGGCCCACTTAACTCCGCAGTCTGGCCCTAGGTGTGTGATCACACCGTTGTGGATATCTGGCTCATTAAGATCTTTTTCTGTATAGTTCTTGTGTGTATTCTTGCTACCTCTTAGCATCCTCTGCTTCTGTTAGGTCCATACCATTTCTATTCTTTTTTTGCCCATCTTTGCATGAAACAGAGCTTCCCTAGTAGCTTAGAGAGTAAAGAATCAGCTTGTGGTGCTGGAGACCTGGCTCAGGAGGATCTTCTGGAGAAGGAATGGCAACCTAATCCAGTATTCATGCCAGTCCAGGATTCTATGGGAGAATCCCATAGACAGAGGAGCCTGGCAGGCTGTAGTCCATTGGGCACAACTGAAATGACTTAGCACTAGCAACTTGGATGAAATGTTCCCTTGATATCTCTAATTTTCTTGAAGAGTTCTCTAGTCTTTTCCATTCTATTGTTCCCAGCCCCCCTGCCCTTTTTTTTTGTTTTTGTTTTTTGTTTTTTTTTTTTCACATAGGAAGGCTTCTCTCTCCTTGCTGTCTTTGGAATTCTGCATTCAGATGGGTGTATCTTTCCTTTTCTCCTTTACCTTTTGCTTCTTTTCTTTTCTCAGCTATTTGTAAGGCCTCCTCAGACAACCGTTTTGCCATTTTGCATTTCTTCTTCTTGGTGATGGTTTTGATCACCTCCTCCTGTACAATGTCATGAATCTCTGTCCATAGTTCTTGAGGAAATCTATCAGATCTAGTCCCTTGAATCTGTTTGTTGCTTACACTGTATAATCGTAAGATATTTGATTTAGGTCATACCTGAATGACCTGGTTGTTTTCCCTACTTTCTTCAATTTAAGTCTGAATTTGGCAGTAAGGAGTTCATGATTTGAGCCACCGTCAGCTCCCGATCTTGTTTTTGCTGACTATATAGAGCTTCTCCCTATTTGGCTGCAAAGAAAATAATCAGTCTGGTTTCAGTATTGACCATCTGGTGATGTCCATGTGTAGAATTGTCTCTTGTGTTGTTGGAAGAGGGTGTTTACTATGACCAGTGCATTCTCTTCACACAACTCTGTTTGCCTTTCCATGCTTCATTTTGTACTCCAAGGCCAAACTTGCCTGTTATTCCAGGTATCTCTTGACATCCTACTTTTGCATTCCAGTCCCCTATGATTAAAAGGACATCTTTTTTTGATGTTAGTTCTAGAAGATCTTGTAGGTCTTCATAGAACTGTTTAACTTGTGCTTCTTTGGCATTAGTGGTTGGGGCATAGACTTGGATTACTGTGGTTTGCCCTGGAAATGAACCAAGATCATTCTGTTGTTTTTGAGATTGCACCCAAGTACTGCATTTCAGACTCTCTTGTTGACTATAAGGGCTACTCCATTTCTTCTTAGGGATTCTTGCCCACAGTAGTAGATATGACGGTCATCTGAATTAAATTCTCCCACTCCTGTCCAATTTATTTCACTGATTCCTAAAATTCCAGTGTTTACTCTTGCCATCTTCTGTTTGACTACTTCCAATTTACCTTAATTCATGGATCTAACATTTCAGGTTCTTATTTAGTATTGTTCATTACAGCATATTTGCACATAACTCTCAACTTCTTTAGGGGCTATTTTATATTTTGATTTGCTTAATGAAAACATGGAATCTTATTTAATATCTTTGTCATGATATCTTTGGTATTTATATAAAATAGATTGCCATTTAAATATAATGATATGAAAATGTAAAGAGGAGTGAAAGTTCCTTTTAACTCTGATAAGCCAATTTATGTCATCATGTTGTGTGATGCCACCCTGGCCTGTTAATGGTGCACTTCAAGAATAATTAAATACCCTTTCATGCTAATACCTTGCTTTATTACAGCAAATTTAGCTGCATTTTGTATAGTATTATTGAATATTGTTAAGCAGTAATTGTTTTTTGCCAGAAGTACTGTGATTCTGACATCAACCAATGATGATCTCGGCATTTTGTCAATAATTATGAATACTAGTTTAGGATGTTAAATTAGCATTTTTCAGACATAAGGTTGCAAAATAGGAAATTAGATTTGCATTATTTTTAGAGTTTAGAATTATGGAATGTATTAAAAAGTCTAAAACCATATGCAAATGAAAATTTTAATGCCTGTAATTTGATAATAATGTTGACGATATTTAAGAGTTGAAAATATCATTAAAAATCCCTGAGGAAATACATTAATCAAAATATTTATTCATAATATTGTGCCATGTTAAATACATAAGGATTAAGCCAACTTGTTTATAATTCTGTTCTGAGTAGAAAATCAAATAACTAGAAATACATTACACTAAATTTATTCTGCTTTACATAAAAAGAAGTAAATGTTAATCAGAATAGAAGTAATTAAGAAATACTAATTATTCTCAGGTTTTAAGCTCTACCATTTATTTTGAATCATGCATAAACATGAAGGATTTAGAAAATATGAAATCAATTTGCAATGGGAAAATGCTTCAGTTCAGTTCAGTCGCTCAGTTGTGTCCAACTCTTTGTGACCCCATGAATGGCAGCATGCCAGGCCTTCCTGTCCATCACCATCTCCTGGAGTTCACTCAAACTCATGTCCATCGAGTCAGTGATGCCATCCAGCTATCTCATCCTCTGTCGTCCCCTTCTCCTCCTGCCCCCAATCCCTCCCAGCATCAGAGTCTTTTCCAATGAGTCAACTCTTCGCATGGAGTGGCCAAAGTACTGGAGTTTTCAGCTTTAGCATCATTCCTTCCAAAGAATACCAGGACTGATCTCCTTTAGAATGGACTGGTTGGATCTCCTTGCAGTCCAAGGGACTCTCAAGAGTCTTCTCCAACACCACAGTTCAAAAGCATCAATTCTTCAGTTCTCAGCTTTTTTCACAGTCCAACTCTCACATCCATATGTGACCACTGAAAAACCATAGCCTTGACTAGATGGACCTTTGTTGACAAAGTAATGTCTCTGCTTTTCAATATGCTATTTAGGTTGGTCATAACTTTCCTTCCAAGGAGTAAGTGTCTTTTAATTTCATGGCTGCAATCACCATCTGCAGTAATTTTGGAGCACCAAAAAATAAAGTCTGACACTGTTTCCACTGTTTCCCCATCTATTTCCCGTGAAGTGATGGGACCGGATGCCATGATCTTCGTTTTCTGAATGTTGAGCTTTAAGCCAACTTTTTCACTCTCCTCTTTCACTTTCATCAGGAGACTTTTTAGTTCCTCTTCACTTTCTGCCACAAGGGTGGTGTCATCTGCATATCTGAGGTTATTGATATTTCTCCCAGCAATCTTGATTCCAGCTTGTGCTTCTTCCAGTCCAGCATTTCTCATGATGTACTCTACATAGAAGTTAAATAAGCAGGGTGACAATATACAGCCTTGACGTACTCCTTTTCCTATTTGGAACCAGTCTGTTGTTCCATGTCCAGTTCTAACTGTTGCTTCCTGACCTGCATACAGATTTCTCAAGAGACAGGTCAGGTGGTCTGGTATTCACATCTCTTTCAGAATTTCCCACATTTTATTGTGATCCACACAGTCAAAGGCTTTGGCATAGTCAATAAAGCAGAAATAGTTGTTTTTCTGGAACTCTCTTGCTTTTTCCATGATCCAGCGGATGTTGGCAATTTAATCTCTGGTTCTTCTGCCTTTTTTAAAACCAGCTTGAACATCTGGAAGTTTTTATATTTTCAAACTTCAGTCAATATCAACATCTATAGTTTAAAATACACCTGTGTTCAAGTAATATTTCCTTAACTTATTATAAATATATTTGACTATAATATATAAATGTACAAATTATATATTATATTGATTACATATATATAAAAAGCATAAATGGAGATTATACACTATGGTCTTATACAACTTGTTTTTTTCTTTTGGTGTTTTCCTTCTAAGATTCTTCCATATTCTTGTATGGGGCTGTAATTCATTTCATACTATTTACATGAATGTATGTTCAGATTGTTCTCAAAGTCTTAGTCCAGTAAACAGGCTGCCATGTACATGCTCCCATGTGCACATATGCAAGGTTTTCTGTAGGATGCTAAATTTCCAGTGAAATTGCTGGAGAGATGAGGATTTTACTAGATAATGTTGTATTATTTTTCAAATTATTTTAACATGTCTATAAACCCACACATAGAGTTCCTATTACTCTATGTCCTTTTTGACACTGGATATTACAGATTTCTTTGTTTTTGCCAGTTAATGAGTAAAATACGTTACCTCACTCGGTCTTAATTTTCATTTTTCTTACCAATAGTTAAATTTAACTTGTTCTCTTTTGCTTAAAGGCAGTTCTTATGCTTCCTTCTATAAAATGTCAGTTCATAGTTTTTTTTTTTCCCATTTTTATATTAGGTTCTTGATCTTTGAAGAATATTTTTGGTATATTTTAATATTGAGTCCTTGATCAGTTGCATGAATGTAGATATCTTGTCCCAGATGATGACTTATATTTTCTGTTCCTTTGTAGTATCTTTTAATGAATAGAAGTTCTTCTTTTACATGGTTTTTATTTTTTAAGAAGTAACCCAGCAAAAAGTTCATTTTAATGTATTTAAATTTATCAATACTGTCTTTTATGGTAACGATTATTGTCACTTGCTTAAGAGATAGTTTCCTATCCCAAGATCAGAATGCCTTGCTTGAATATTTTCTTTTAAGATGTTTGTTTATTATTTTCCCTTTACTAAGTGTTTGTGTGTAATTCCTAAAAATATAGATATTCTCTTACATACACACAATATGGTATTTAGATGAAAAAAATTAACATTTATACAGTACTTTTTAATCAATTGAATTTATTTTTGTTCTATTAATGTCTTTGATTTTTTTGAAACCAGCCTTTTTATTTTGGGAGTTGCAGATTCACATGCATTTGGAAGAAATAATACAGAGATCTTGTATACTCTTTATCTACTTTCCTTCAATGGTAACATCTTATAAAACTAAAGTACAAAAGAAACTAAAATACAGTGTCACAGTCCTCAGTGGTCATTGATACAGTCAAGGTGTAGACAAGTTTCATCATCACAAGAAGCATTAGTGTAGCTCTTTTATAGTCATATCCACTTTTTGCTCTCTATTCCACTCTCCTTAATCTCTAATCATTGACAACCACTATTTTTTTTCTCCAGCTGTATGATATTGTTGTCTTGAGATTGTTATTTAAATGGAATCATACTGTACTTAACTTTTGTGATTGACTTTTACATTCAGCATCTTTCTCTTGAAATTCATCCAAGCTTTTGTGTGGATCAGTAGTTATTTTCTTTTTTTTTTTTTTTTTTTACTGAGTAGGTGTTAATTCTTTTTTTAAATATTTGGTAGAATTCTCCAAAGACCATCTGGACCTGAGGATTTGTTTTTTGGGTTACCAGTTCAGTCTTTTTAATGGTTATGGGGCTATTCAGATTATTTCACCTTAATTGATAGTTTTGGTATTTTGTGGTTTTTGGACTTGTTAAATTTATGAGCATGAAGTTATTTATAACATTCCCCTGTGATATTTTTAATAACTGCATGATCTGTGGTAAGATCCTCCATTCCAGTATTCTTAATATTTTTTATTTTTATCTTTTCCCTTTTTATTTTTGTCAAACTTGCTAGGTACAGTTTTATTAATTTTACTGACTTTTAAAAAAGAATTTCCTTTTTGTTTCATGATTTTCTGAATTGTTCTACTTTCATTTCATTTATTTCTGCTTTTGTTAGAGGAAACACACTGACTGAAACCTCCTACCCTGGCCAGGCATCAGGGTTATTTTATGACAGGAGGTTGCAGTAAGGAATTAAGCCACCACCCATTGAAAGAGTTCAGGAGAGGTCAAAAGGAGACACCCTGTGTCCTACCACCTCCGAGAATTCTTGATGGCTTCCATCTTGGCTGAGCGATGCATGCACCCCCAGGAAGGACCCTGAGTCAGAATGATTGGCTAAAGATAACCTGGAAATTAATCCCATCCCCATAAAACCTGAGAATGTGAGCCATGTGGCAAAGTAGTTCTCCTGGGTTGCCTTACCCTCCTGTTCTCTGCACAGGCACCCCTTCCCAATGAAGTCTCTTGCTTTGTCAGCGTGAGTGGCTCCTTGGACAGTTCATTTCTGAGTGGTAGACAAGAGCCCCCTTTTGGGCCCTGGAACTCTCTTCCTGCAACACTTTTATTTTTATTATTTCCTTTATTCTTTCTCTAGCTTTGAGTTTCTCGTGCTTTTTTACCCTACTTTTTGAGTTAGAAACTGAGATGATTAATTTGAGACTTTTCCTCTTTTGTATTGCAAGCATATAGAGCTATAAATGGCCCTCTCAACACTACTTTAGCTGTGTGCCACATATGTTGATATGTTATACTTTCATTTTCACTCAATTCTATGTGTTTTTATTTTATTTGAGACTTCCTCTTTGACCTGTGTATTATTTAGAAGTGTTGTTCAATTTCCATGTGTTTAAGAGATTTTCCTGTTGCATTTTTGTTACTGACTTCTAGTTTGATTTGATTATGGCCAGAGAATACATTACCTTTTGTTTCACATTAGGGGTCAGACCTAAGTCCCCTTCTGTTCAGTAAGGAATGGTAAAATGTCCTGCCACTATGCTCTCCCTTCAATTCTGATATCTTGAACTGGTTTATGTTTCTGTTTTCCCCTTTCAGAGTTATGCTTTCATTATTTCCATGGTTTATAGTTGTCTTAGCAGGGAAAAGCAGGGGGAGAGATAAGTCTACTCCATCTTGTCTTGACTGGATGTCTTGTCATAGAATTTTGCTTTCAAGTTGTATTAATAATGTTGAAATTACCATCAAATTTTTTATGTAGAGACAAGTAGGAATCCTGTTTCACTTGAGTTTGTTACTGAGTCTAGACTTGCTCTACTCATCCCATAAAAGGCCAATGAATCTGAGAGATGAGGTGTTGAGGCAAGAAATAATTATTTTACTCTGAGAGCTGGCTGACCTAGAAGATGAGACACTAATGTCTCAAAATAGCCACTTGTTGGGGTCTGGATGCCAGGTTCGTCTATGGATCAGAGATGGAAGGGGGAGGTGAGGAAACAAAAAGGACATCTAGTCTGCAAATATCTCCCAGAATAACAAGCCTCAGGCAGGGTGATGTTTTAATTTCTTTCTTCCTGCCATCCACAGATGGACAAGGTTCTGAACAAAGGCACTTTAAATGAACTAGGTAGGGGGCAGGACTCTCTGAGGCAGGCAATTATGTATGATTATTACAAACATAGTGAAAAACAAGGGTTAAAGTCAAAGAAACAGATTTAGCATGGAAGAGTCAAAGTTGACTCTTCCTTGTTACAGTTTCACTCAGATAACTGCTTATTTCAGCACACTTTATTATATGTCTCTTCTTTTTCCCAGTGGTCTGCAAGTACCAGCTCAGTCATTTAGGTAGTTTCTGTATATTACCTGGGTTTGCTTTTGGACATCTTTCATGTTCCATTGGTGAATTTGTTTACTTCTGTACCTTTTTTTTGTTTTTTAGTAAATTTGACATGTAACATTGTGTAAGTTTAAGGCAGGCAAAATGTCGCTTGTGTTACTTTGATACATTTATATATTGTGATTTGATTACCAGTAGAGAAATATTTATCATATTACATTATTATAGTAAAATAGTATTTTCTATAGTCATTGTACTGTGTATTAATTAGATCTCTATGTCTTATTTACTACTCATTACAAGTTTGTATTCGTAACATCATACTTATAGTTCACCCTCCATCTGCTGGTAACTACTATTTTACTATTTAAAAAAAAGTTTTAACTTTTTTAGATTCTATATATATGTGATACCATACAGTTCACTGCGCTTTTAAATTATTACAGTTTTTAATAAGTTTGGATATACCTTAGGATGGTTTCCTCAGCCCCGTTCTTCAGAAGTGTTTTGCTGTTCCGTAAAATTTAAAATAGGCTTGCCAAGTTCCTAAAAGCTTTTTTTCTTAAGACATTTATTAATATAGCTGTGGTTTTATAGATTTATATAGAGATAAGTGGCATCTTTATGATATTGAGTGTCTCAATGCATGAATGAATGTCATTTATCTCCCCATTTATTTGGTTTTTAAATCTTTTAAAACATTTTTATACTTTTTCCATACAGATCTTATACATGTTTTTGTTAAATATAATTATCAGTACCTTATAATTTTTCTGATATAAATAATATTTACAAGTAGTTAAAATAAATAACTTGTCCCTTTGTCGGCTTTGAGGCCTCCAACAGAAATCAAGAGGGCGTCTATGAGCTCAGAGCAAGATCAACCCTCTGTCCAACTCCACGCCTCCATCCTCAGGAATGGAGAGGGAACTCTCAAACTTGGAATAAGATCACAGCTCTTCAAGACACCATTGACAGGAGACAACAAAGTTCCCAAGCACTCCGAATAAGACCTCCCATTTACAGGACATCCTGCCTCTGTCAGCAGGAGGCAAAGGGGAGATTCTGAGCAACTTGTGCTTCTGGCTTCTTCTCTCCCAGACCTCTTTCTTCAGCACCCAGGTCCTTTATCCCGTTCTTTTTAGTTTTCTTAAGGAGCCTATAACTCCCAGTTCATCATGTATTCCAGAACTCTAATCCTCCCTGCTTGCTAAGTCACTTCAGTCGTGTCTGACTCTGTACGACCCCAGAGATGGCAGCCCACCAGGCTCCCTCATCCCTGGGATTCTCCAGACAAGAACACTGGAGTGGGTTGCCATTTCCTTCTCCAAGACTCCTTATGTCATGTTTTCTTACTCAGTCTCTTAGTCTCCTTTTTTGATTCCCTAATCTTTCACTGTGTACTCTATGGAACTCAAGATCATTGATCAGCAAAATCCACTGTATTTTCAGCTTGTACTATGAATGTCCCTTCACCTTCTGTGCTAATAGAAATTCAGCTTTTTCCGTGCTTATAGTTTCTCCTACAGCCAGCAGACTTCTGATAAATGTTTAATGATCAGCTCTTTGAAGGGGAGGAAATAAACCTTGATTTGTAGTATTTTCCAGTTTGTATGTTTGATATACTCAGGCTACCATCTTACTTCACCAAATGTGAGGTTGAGAAGTGACATCCATAGTCAGCTTTCCTGACATAGCTCATGTCTACAGTGATCTTTGGCAGTCTCAAGGGTGACTTCTCTGATTCCCCACTAAGCCACAGCATTGGACCTGCAGGTGACATAATTGTCCCCTTTGCTTCTCATTGCTGCTTTCAGTTCCTTATCCTACCCTCATTAATGAATACACCTTGCCTTGATTCTCATATCATCAGTTTATCGTACTCAATAATAACTAATAATATCGTACTCAATAATATCCTACCCTCATTAATGAATACACCTTGCCTTGATTCTCATATCATCAGTTTATCGTACTCAATAATAACGTACTCAATAATAACTCAATAATAATAACTCAATAATAACTTTTTTTTTCTTTCTTTTTTTTTGTAAAATGAAAAAAGTAGTCACTGTGACATTGTCACTTCTGTAAAAATGATTCCTGCTATAATTCTTATTTAGATATTCACATGGGTGATCCTTTGAATACTCTTTCAGTTCCTTAACAGCTGCTTCTTTAAATGATCTTGTTCTCCATCTAGTTTCAGCCACTCACTTTTTGGTCATTCTCTAGGCCTTATTGTTGCCAATAACTTCCATAATTTGTCATTTTGTTTGCTGTTTGCTCCTCATCTCCCTGACCTCTTTGTATGTTGAGGTTTTCCTGGGATCAGTTCTGGGGCCTCTTCTCTTTCGATATCATTACTCCCTAGGTTGTCTCATCCAGTTTCATGACTGTAAATTACCTGTATGTTAGTGACTCATTAAGTTATATCTTCAACAGAGATATCTTTTCTGTCTCTTTTCTGTCCTCTGGTTTTATATATCCGACTGCATGTTCAACCCTCCAGCCCTCCAACCCTCAACCCTTCCATATTGAGTCTGCATTAAGGCTCTATGTCCTGCAATTTTCTCCATCTTAAGGAAACTCTGTCCTTCCAGTTCCTCAACCAAAATCCTCTGGAGTTATCTTTGAGTCATTTCTCTCTCAGACATTTTACATCAGATATGAAAAATTATTTTGGTTGTATTTTGAAATATATCCACTCTTCATCTTTTCTTACCACCAGCAGTGTTGCTCTCTGGTTTTTTTCTCCATCATCTCTAACCTGGATTACTACAATAGCTCCCCAACTGGTCTTTCTGCTTTTTTTCTTTCCTTTCCTTCAGTCTTTGTTAAATGCTGCAGCCAGAGCGATCCTCCTAAAACATAAATTTATCCATTACATGTCTCAGTTGAAAACTTTTAGTGGTTTTCTATCTTTTTCAGAGCTATAGGAAAGTCATTATAGCCTCTGAGGTCCTACATTTTCTGGCTCCTTTTTAACCTCTCGGACCTCATCTCCAGTTGCTGGACCATCTTTTACTCAATTATAGACACACTTGCCTCCCTGTTTGAAGAATACTGTAGTCATGCCCTGCCTCCAGGCTTTTGCATTTGAGGTTTTATCTGTCTGAGTTGTCTTCTCTCAGAAAATTGAATGGCTCACCCCCTCAACTTCTTTAAATCTTTAATTAAATGTCTCTTTTTAGAGAGAATTTCCATAGCCATCCCATCTAAATTTTAATTTATATTTAATTAAAATTCCCTTTTCCTTCCTGGATCTCTTTCCTGCTTTTTTTTTCCCTCTTACATATCTGCCTCTTATGTTCTGTGTTGTACTTATTAACTTGCTGTACCTTTTCCCTACTAGAATGTAAGCTCCACAAGAGCAGAAATATTTGCCAGCTTTATCCACTTCTGTATGCTCAGTGCCAAAAATGTGACTGGCCAATAGTAAGTACTCCATAAATATTTGTGTTTGAATGAAGGAATACCTAAGAAATACACGTTCTGTTAGTTGTTGTTACATAGAAATGAAATTGATTACTGTAAGTCAATTGTAAACATAGAGACCTTGCTAAACTCTCTACTGTAATAGGTTTCTTAAAAAAAAATTCCTTGTAAATAATGATATCACCTATAAACAGTGATAGTTATGATTTTCCTTTTCTGATCCTGGAAAATTTTATGTGTATTTCTTATTTTTGTACATTGTTTAGGACTTCTAGAGATGGTTAAATTGAAGAGGTTGGAATAGACATTCTTATCCTGTTTTTGTTTTCTAAAATGAAGCAATGTTTCTCATGTTTCAACACAAGAAGTGATATTTCTTATAAATCTTTGGTAGATATTCCCTCTCAGATTAAAAGTTTCCTCTACTTCCACATTTGTCAAGTTTATTTGTGTTTTATCATGAGTTAACATTAATTTTGTTTTATCATGAATGAATGGTGAATTTTTTTTATCATGTTTAAGTTTAAAACTTTTATCATGAACAAATGCTGAATTTTCTGCTTCTGAGATGATCTTCTCCATTAACATTTTAACATGGTAAATGACATGCTGGACTTTCTAATGTAACATTCTCTTTTCAGTCTTGGGATGAAACTAGCTCATTCATCATGTATTATATGATTTATATATATCACTGGATCTAGTTCACTGTTTTTTCCTTAGGGTGTTTCTGTAGTTTGAATAAAACTGACCTTTAATTTTCCTTTTTAGTCAGTCTTTTTATAATTTTGGTGTCATAAAACGGATTGCAGATATTTCCCTCTTTATCTCTTGAGTTTTTATATCTACCTTAAATGTATGCATAGAAGTCTTAGGTGAAACTAACAGGAGCTGCTATGAGTTTATGGAAATATTTTGTACTGTGGATTCAGATTTTTTTAGCATAATAGAATTCTAGCAGTTATTTCTTCTTGAATCAATTTTAGTAAATCATTAAGTAATATATTTACATGAATATAACCGTTTTGTCTAAGTTTCAAATTTACCAGCATAAAGATATTTGTTACATTGTTTATTTTTAAAATTTCTAATGAATCCATAGTTATATTCTCTTCTTGTTTTTGGTATCTGTTTATCTTCCTCCTTAAAGTTTCCCTGCTGACAAGACTCTCCCTCATCTCTCATTGGTCTTCCTTGAGATTTAGGAATTTTACTGGTATTTTCAAATAACTTTTAAGTTTTTTGATCCTCTTAAATATATACGTATTTTTTTCATTACTTTGTGCTTTCATTGTTATGATTTCCTTCTGTCTGTACTCTTTGGGTTTATTCTTTGTTTTTCCACTTCTTAATTAGGATAAATGGAGAAGGAAATGGCAACCCACTCCAGTGTTCTTGCCTGGAGAATCCCAGGGACGGAGAAGCCTGGAGGGCTGCAGTCCATGGGGTCGCTAGGAGTCAGACACGACTGAGCGACTTCCCTTTCACTTTTCACTTTCATGCATTGGAGAAGGAAATGGCAACCCACTCCAGTGTTCTTGCCTGGAGAATCCCAGGGACGGAGAAGCCTGGTAGGCTGCAGTCCATGGGGTCGCACAGAGTCGGACACGACTGAAGCAACTTGGCAGCAGCAGCAATTAGGATAAATAGTCTATTTTCGGCCTTCCCACTATTCTATTTAGTATTATAAAGTTCCTTCTAAATACTACTCTAACTACTTCTTACACATGTTTCTATGTAGCATTTTAATTTTTGCTCAGTCTTAAGTATTTTAAGATTTCCATTATGATTTCTTCATCTCATGGTTGAGGAAAAGGCAATGACAACCCATTCCAGTACTCTTGCCTGGAAAATCCCATGGATGGAGGAGCCTGGTAGGCTGCAGTCCATGGGGTCACTCAGAGTCAGACACGACTGAGCGACTTCCCTTTCACTTTTCACTTCCATGCATTGAAGAAGGAAATGGCAACCCACTCCAATATTCTTGCCTGGAGAATCCCAGGGACGGGGGAACCTGGTGGGCTGCCATCTATGGGGTTGCACAGAGTCGGACACGACTGAAGCGACTTAGCAGCAGCAGCATCTCATGGTTGATTTAGAGAATATTTGTATATTTGCATATGCATGATTTAGGGTTATCTTTTTTGGTTATTATAGATTTCTAGTTTAAATAAGTCATCGTCAGAGCATATCGTCTGTATTAAGTCAGTTCTTAAAGTATGGTGGGATTTGTTATGGTAGTGATCGCTAGTTCTCCACCAAAACATATTTTATTTATTCCATGTTTTTCATGATATTGCTAGCATTGTAGTTAGACTATATTTCTCAGCTTCCTACCTATATGTGACAATAACCCTAAATTTTGCCAATAGAATAGGCACTTATGTGGTATGTGCCTATGAATTATTTTTTAGAGATACTTACACTTTCCCCTCATTTTCAAGGAAGGATACTATTTTGATCATTAATGCAGAGCTTGATTATATACTTGTGTATATTTTGGAGAATCATAACTTGATCATCTGACATGACAGGACTGGATATTCTTCCACATTTTGGTTTGCTCTCTTGTACCTGTGCCATGGAATAAGAAAAAAATGTCTCAGCTAACCTCTGATTCAGTGAAAGGCATGAGGATCAGTGCTGCTGTAACTGGGCTTGGCCAACATCAGCTCATCTCCAACTGACCCACAATATATGAGCCAGGTAAATCTTGCTGTATACCACTGAGATGCTGTGGTTGCTTATTTTATGACACTGATACAATGCTGCTACCATGGTCTGGTCCTTAAAGGAGCATCAGGCTTGGACTGCTTTATATTCCTTTATCTTCAGTTTGTGTGGATCAAGGAAGTGCCTGTAATCCATCTGACTGTGCAGACAGACCAAGACAGTATCCTAAATTGATGAACTAAAAAGGAAAGGAATCCTGATCTATCAGGCTCAGCTGTGCATGGACTTTGATCACTCACCTTGGGAGAATTACTTGTGGGAGGATTATTTTCTATTTGTGTCAGTCCACCCTTTTTGAGATCTGTCAGCTTTAGCAGCTTAATTTTTATCCTAATATTACAAGTTCTCTGGGGCTTCACAGGTGGTTCAATGGCAAAGAATCTGCTTGCCAATGCAGGAGACCCAGGAGACATGGTTTCAATCCCTGGGTCGGAAAGATCCTCTGGAGGAGGAAACAGCAACCAACTACAGTATTCTTGCCTGGAGAATCCCATGGACAGAGAAGCCTGGTGGGCTACAGTCCATGAAGTTGCAAAGAGCCAGACACGACTGAGCACGCATGCGTGGTGCACAAGTTCTTTATAAACTAGAATATGGTTCATTTTTGTAACAGTATGTACTTGAGAAGAATGTATTTTCTAATTTTGGAGTTGACAATTTCATATATATTTAATACAATTTGACTTTTGTATATTCAAATCTGAAATCTCTATCTGTATTATATTTTGGCAAATATCAATACTTGAGTAAACTGATGGATTTTTCAGTCTTTTCCTACAAGTTAATCAATTTTTACATTAAACATTTTTAAGCTATTTTATTAGATGCTTAAAAGTTTAAAATTGTTATATTAAATAGATGAACTAAAGCATAATTTGTAGTAATCTTTTTTCTAATTTTTCTTCTTAAAATTTTTATAAATTTTAAACCAACCTTAGTAATCAATACTGTCCTTTTAATTTTCTTCCAATGTTTTTATACACATACTTGCCTGGGAAATCCCATAGACGAAGGAGACTGGTAGGCTGCAGTCCATGGAGTCATGAAGAGTCGGACATGACTGAGAGACTTCACTTTCACTTTTCACTTTCATGCATTGGAGAAGGAAATGGCAACCCACTCCAGTGTTCTTGCCTGGAGAATCCCAGGGATGCGGGAGCCTGATGGGCTGCCGTCTATGCGGTTGCACAGAGTTGGACACGACTGAAGTGACTTAGCAGCATACAGTATATATTTAAGTTAGTGTTGGAATGACTTTAAATACATTTTTTCAAGTAAAATGCTAATTTATATTTTTGCACATTTTATACCTTTGTACATTTATTTTTCATCTAACATCATAAGCCTTTCTCATGACAGTGTATTGATATATTCTTCAGACAAGCAGATTTGATACCCTTATAATACTTCATAATTTGTATTTTTGTTATGATTTTATCTCCTTGTTTGTACTCAGTTTGGTTATTTCCATTATTTTATTGTTTTAAATAATTCCATGAGGTCAGTCCTTGTACATAAAAGCTGTGTTCATGTCTATGACTGTTTCCTTAGAATAGAACTCAAAGTTTGTCATTGTTGGGGATGTTTGTTCAAGACTTTGTTTTGAAAGTGAAATATAAAGAAATTCATTTTAAAGTCTGCTACTCTCATTCATTTTTATTTTACACATTTTCTTCTTTACCTCAAACTTCTCTGTTTATAAAAATGCTTTGCCTTGTGGTCTATTTTTTATGATACAGCTACTTTATTCTTCTTTGATTAGTATTTGCTTGGTACTTTTTAAAATCTATTTTTAACATTTATCAGATATGGTTAGTTGTCTCTGATAAATAGCATATGCAATCTCTTTAATTTAGGTGGTGATTTTGTTCATTTACATTTAAGTGTTTTACACTTATTGTGATTATTTATATATTTGCCTTGCTTCTGTTATCTTTTTTGCTCTCTATATATCTAATCTTTTTATGCTTTTATCTTTCCATGCTTTAAAATACATTTATTTTTTTCACCGGGTATTTTTCCTTTTTCTTTTTTTTTTAGTGTTAACTCTTAAGAATTTAGCATGTACATGTAATACAATCTAAGCTTAGTTACTTGAGTAACACAAAAGTTTGCAAACCCTAAACAAAAATTCCCTATTTGCTTTTTTTTGGGATCTGGTACTTAGTTCAATTTCTGTTACATAGCAAAACAGGCATTGTTATTTTATAAAGAGAGTTGAGCTTATAAATACTTGTTTAGATTTGTCTACAAATGTATTAATTTCATTGTTCTGACTGTATTCACAATTTCATCTTTGCCTTTTTTGTCCAGCAGTTTTACTATAATTGATATAACATTGTTTTCATTTATCCCATGGAATATATTATGATTTTTATGTTTAGGTAGCAGGATTTTTTTGTTTGTTTGCTTGTTTCTTAAAAATTTTCATTCATTACTGTAATAAATATTGCCTTTCCTTCATTAAAAAAGAAATTCTTTCCTTCCAGGGCTGCAATTAGATATAGGCTATACTGTCTCATTCTATCTTCCATGCTTCTTAACCTCTTTTTTCTGTTTTTTTTTTTTTTTCTTGACTCTGCTGTATTTTCAGAAACTCTTTATTCTTGTTCTCTATGTTTCTGGCATTCTCATTTTTAAATCTAGCTTTTGTGTTTTAATATGGGAATTTATGTATTGTCTTTTACTTCTAAAGGCTGCATTTGCTTAAGACCATTCGTGATAATTCTTGATAGTTCCTTGCTGCTTGCGCTTGTATATTTGTATATACTTTTTATTTCTGTAAACATTCCTAAGATACTATTTCCATAGCTTATGGGTGGTCTATCATTTAGTCTCCAGATTGCAGTTCTGGTTTGGCATATGTCATCGTGGCTACCCATTTTTTGCATGTTCTTACTGCTTATAGGAGCTTCCCTGGTGGCTCAGATGGTAAAGCGTCTGCCTGCAATGCGGGAGACCCTGGTTCGATCCCTGGGTTGGGAAGGTCTCCTGGAGAAGGAAATGGCAACCCACTCCAGTATTCTTGCCTGGAGAATCCCAAGGACGGAGCTCATACGTTAGTTCCATAGTTTTATCTTTGCCTCCTTTAACTTTTGTGGAATGCAACTATGCAATAAAATTATGTTTTACTTGGTTTTTAGTTGTTTTCCAGTGGGAGAATCCTTCAGAGTATGTAGTTTAATATATTTCTGAGTCTAGTATTTAATTTTAGCAATTAAACTTGTCCATTTGATATGTCTCTTAGGAGAATACAAGTAAATGACAATCCATTTTTAACCTATGAAGGAAAATAATAATGAATTTTAAGTGCATTTGTTTGAAATGAAAATATTTTATACTCAGTGGATAACTGAACTCTTTCTTTGCATTTTTAAAATTAATTTATTTATTTTAATTGGAGGCTAATTACTTTACAATATTGTAGTGGTTTTTGCCATACATTGACATGAATCAGCCATGGTAAACTGAACTCTTAATTAGAATAGTCCTAGAAGGGATGAGAGATGGGAAAGGATTAATATATATAATATGTATTATTAGTAAATTTAATATATAGTGGGCTTCCCTTGTGGCTCAGCTGGTAAAGAATCTGCCTGCAATGTGGGAGACCTGGGTTCAGTCTCTGGGTTGGGAAGATCCCCTGGAGAAGAGAAAGGCTACCCTCTCCAGTATTCTGGCCTGGAGAATACCATGAACTGTATGGTCCATGGGGTCACAAAGAGTCAGACATGACTGAGTGACTTTCACTTCAGTATATAGTAGATTACTATTATGTCATTTTGTTACCTTTTTCAATAGTTTTTGGTTTTCCAATTTTTTCCAACTTATTATTATGAATCAAATAGTAGAGGCTTAATAATAGAAGGAAAGACACATAAACTGTCATTTTATTCTTGCATCCGTTCTCACTGTGGGAAGATACAAAAGAAAAGGAAAGAATAGTGCTTTTGAGGATTTTACATTCTTGATCAAATGATTTTTATACTGAGGAAGAAAATATCATCCTATTTCACTTGATTCTAAACTGCTAACTTTGGAATATTAATGTGTAATATTTTATTTAGCCATATATTAGTTTATAACTTGTAAATAGGTAATTTATAGGGTAAATTTATGAACCAAAATAATTGAAAGCATTGAGTGTTAATTAATAAAAATATACATTTATAATTCTATTTACATAGAATGAAGAGTATTACCCTGATATACAGAAAAAGTTTGAGTAGAAATCAGATATAACTAGACACCCACTCAACCTTTATGAATCAAAGTGTTATCATCTGTAGGCCCATAATAAATCCTAGCATAGTTCCCATATTAACTTCGCTAAGTTACTTTGAGTAGTATTTTGTACCACTCATAGTCATGTTTATTTTGGCTTTTTACTTTCCCTACTTTATTCCCCTCCCCCCTGCAGACTCACCATTTTTCGAAGGGCTGTAGGCTAAAGTCTGAGACTGATATGTAACAATGAGATTGTAACAACAGCACACACACACACACAAAAAGCACCCACCATGGTATAAAATTTAGAAGAGTAGGAGAAGAATATGATAAGAGAGCATACCAAGGAGCGGTGAACAATAGTGTTACAAAGATAAGATTAACAGTGAAAATTTGTAAATCATTAATTTCCTCACTCAAAAAAATGAGTTATAAGCTTAAAACTAAAAGTCATTATGATATTTTTTAAAGATCTAGAGTATTAGACTTACAGTACTGGATTCATTGGGCTTCCCTGGTGGCTCAGCAGTAAAGAATCAGCCTTCCAATGCAGGAGATGTGGGTTTGATCCTTAACTGGGTGAGATCACTTAGGGGAGGAAATGACAATTGACTCCAGTGTTCTTTCCTGGGAAATCCCATGGATGGAGGAGTTCGGCTGGCTATGGTCCATGGGGTCACAAAGAGACAGATACTGCTTAGCGACCAAACAGTAACAACAGCTGGATCCATACATGATCTATCTGTAATATGAGTATCTTTTCAATCTATGATATCAGATACTCTTGAATTATCCTGAATAATGCTATTAATTAATATGTTGATTCAAGACTGTAAATGGTTTTACCAAGGCACAAAAGAATGAGTTAATACTGTTACCATTCTTAATGTATTTTCTTAATATCTGGCTTCTAGAAAAAAATGTTATGCTATTCCACAGAAGCTCATACATACAAACTATACTGAAGTGTTCATATCTTTATAGTGGTATCCATAAGATTAGATATTATTTCAAAAAATTTTAGAATATCAGGTTGTTGAAATATTGCTTCAAGAATATATAAGAAAATCCAATAATAATCTTTGCTTGTAAAAAAATATTGTTTTGTATGCACATATATGTGGTTTTGTGTGTATGTGTGCATGCATGTCCAGTTGCTCAGTTATATCCAGCTCTGTAATCCCACAAACCATATCCTGCTGTGCTCCTCTTTCCACAGGGTTTTTACAGGCAAGAATACTGGAGTAGGTTGCCATTTCTTACTCTATGGGATCTTCCTGACCCAGGGATTGAACCCTCATTTCCTGCATCTCCTTCAATGGCAGGTGGATTCTTTACCACTGTGCCACGGAGGAAGACTTTTATATGTGTGCATCTATATACTAATTAAAACAGTTGAACATCCCCTTCTGTGCCAAACATTGTACTAGATATATTTTACATATATTTCCTAAATTAAATAGACCTATTTAAAATTTAATAGCCTTCTTATACTTGTAGAGAAAATTATACATACTATTCAAAATAATTATTAACATTTGTTTTTAATGTATATTTTAAAAGAGTAGTTTTAAAAAAATGTGCTTGTAGAAGTGACTTAATTCATGTGTTGTGCTGTGCTTAGTTGCTCAGTCCAACTCTTTGAGACCCCATGGAATGTAGACAGCCAGGCTCTTCTGTCCATGGGGATTCTCCAGGCAAGAATACTGGAGTGGTTTGCCATACCCTCCTCCAGAGGATCTTCCCAACTCAGGGATCAAATCCAGGTCTCCTGCATTGTAGGCAGATTCTTTACCATCTGAGCCACCAGGGGACTTAGTTAAGGTTTATGATAAAGTAAGTAGTTTATCATAGTTAAGGTTTATGATAAAGTAGTTTAAAAGACAGAGATGTAAATCATTGAAACATATACATTACCATATGTAAAATAGATGACTAGTGCAAATTCGATGTGTGAAGCAGGGCTTCCAATCCCAGTGCTCTGAGACAACCTAGAGAGATAGGGTAGGGAGGAAGGTGGAAGGGGGGTTCAGAATGAGGGGGGACACATGTATATCTATGGCCAATTCATATTAATGTATGGCAAAATCATCACAATATTGTAATTATCCCCCGATTAAAATAGTTTTTTAAAAAAGAAATGCTTAAGTTGATAGTGAGCTGAAAAGATGGCAGGGTAAATGAACACAACAGGAATGTGTGGTACTCCACACATCACCTCTCCGAATTATGGACCTGACTACATACATCATCAGTATATTTGGCTATGACATCACAAGCCCAGAATTTTACCAGTTTTCTATGTGATGGTGTTTAGCACCTTTTGTAAGCACATGGTCAGTTGTATACTTTATAATGGGATACTTTATAATGCAAGCACAGTTGTGATTGAAAGTCCTGGATTTGGAGAAATGCAAGAAAGTAGGTGGTCAGTTTATATCACAGTATCATTATTTGCCAAATATCTACAATCTTGATGTTTAACTGTGTACCTAAAGCATAAAGGAATAGTTAAATGTGCTTTCCTATTCCATTCATATCTCCTCAAAGAAACATAGGAATATTTATAATTTATTTTTGTCACTCTTTCCTAATTTAGAAATTAGGAAACATTAAATGTGAAGTATATGTAGTAGATAGTTGCCAAGGATAAATCCCCAGGAAATCATGTTTCCCAGTATTCACACCCTTCTGCAATGGATCTGGGTTAACCCTATGTGACCAATGGAATGCAGCTAAGTTGATAATACATGACTTCTAATACTAGGTCATAAAAAGGATGACAATTTCTGGAAGTGTCTCTTGAACACTCTACTAGGGGTAACTGGCCACCATGTAACAATTTGATAATCATTAATACTGTCCTATGAGGAGGCTCACTGTAGGGAGAAGCCACATAGAGAAAAAAGATAAAGAGGCTTGGCTAGCTGTTCAGCCATCCCATCTGAAACACCAAACGTCGTTGAAGAAGCTGTCCTGAATATTAAACCTGTCAAGACCTCAAATGACATCAGCCTTAAACACTGTCTGATTATAACTGCAGGAGACGCACCATGTAAGAAGCATCTGCCTGAGCCCAGTCAACCATTAGCAATAATAATACATGGTTGTTTTAAACCAGTAAATTTAGAGGGTTTCATTAACACAAGAGATAACTATGAGTATATGCAGAGTATTGGGTTAGCGTTTGTGAGAAAGAGAATCAACCTCTATTTTTATTACTTCACCCTGAAGCAGCATCCTTTCGTTATGGTCATTTCCAAAGGCAAGATGTTCACTCTTTATGAGGTGACCCTCTTCATTTTAGAGTAGAATGTCAGGCATCATCTTTATAGTAACTGTTACCCAGTCCCCTGTATATTTCTCTCTAAGAGCCATAGAATGTGCCTACTACTTCTTTTTACTAAAGCCCTTCAAATATTTAAATGTATGCTCCTTTCAGTCAGTCAGTCAGTTCAGTCGCTCAGTCATGTCCAACTCTTTGCGACCCTGTGAATCGCAGCACGCCAGGCCTCCCTGTCTATCACCAACACCCAGAGTTCACCCAAACCCATGTTCATCGAGTTGGTGATGCCATCCAATCATCTCATCCTCTGTCATCCCCTTCTCCTCCTGCCCTCAATCTTTCCCATCATCAGGGTCTTTTTAAGAGTCAGCTCTTCGCATGAGGAAGCCCAAGTATTGGAGTTTCAGCTTCAGCATCAGTCCTACCAATGAACACCCAGGACTGATCTCCTTTAGGATGGACTGGTTGGATCTCCTTGCAGTTCAAGGGACTCTCAAGAGTCTTCTCCAACACCACAGTTCAAAAGCATCAGTTCTTCAGCAGTCAGCTTTCTTTATAGTCCAAATTTCACATCCATACATGACTACTGGAAAAATCATAGCCTTGACTAGACGGACCTTTGTTGACAAAGTAATGTCTCTGCTTTTTAATATACTGTCTAGGTTGGTCATAACTTTCCTTCCAAGGAGTAAGCGTCTTTTAATTTCATGGCTGCAATCACCATCTATAGTGATTTTGGAGCCCAGAAAAATAAAGTTAGCCACTGTTTCCACTGTTTCCACATCTATTTGCCGTGAAGTGATGGGACCAGATGCCATGATCTTAGTTTTCTGAATGTTGAGCTTTAAGCCAACTTTTTAACTCTCCTTTTTCACTTTTGTCAAAAGGCTCTTTAGTTCTTCTTCACTTTTTACCATAAAGGTGGTGTCATCTGCATATCTGAGGTTATTGATATTTCTCCTGGCAATCTTGATTCCAGCTTGTGCTTCCTCTAGCCCAGTGTTTCTCATGATGTACTCTGCATATAAGTTAAATAAGCAGGGTGACAGTATATGCTCCTTTATATGTGCATGCCTATTATTTCAGCTTCATTTTTCAGCTTCTTCCTTTCTAAGTTCCTTCAACTCTCTGGAGCCCCTTTAGGATACTCAAACAAAAATACTGTTGGCTTGACAAGTACAAGCACATAATACGAGAATGCTAAGGTTCCAATTAGTTACCCTGATTTCTTTGTTATGGGATTGTAGTGTAACATTTTTTTTTTTTTCTGTAATTGACTAGATAATCATTAAAGTTTTAGTATGTTGCAGACAGCTTTGTATCATTTAAATTTTGGAATCTCTCCATGTTATTTTCTTTGATCAAGGGAAATATTATTTACTTAATTGTTCTCTTAGGTTTTAAATATTATTATTGTTGTTATATGTAGATACTCTTTTAACTTTAAAGTTCTAAAATTATCCCAGGAGAAAAAATATACTTTCTTTTAGAATTAATTCCCTGGAACTAATTTGTAGTTTTTTAGTCCAGTTTGTCTAATTAAATAAAAATTGCCCTATGATTTTAAAATTAGTTCTTGAATTAATTTTTTACAGAAAATATATAATCTTAGTTCTTTATAAAAAAGTATTCATTTTTAAATTACATTTTAAATATTAATTTTATGATATTCTTAATTTAGATAAAGAAATTTGGGATTTTCAGATTCTCTTTTTAAATAGAAAAAATTAATACAAAAATTAAATGTTAAGGGACAATTATTTTTCTCCATATCAAAACTATCACATGATTAATTTGACATAAAAGTGATTTTATGTTACAAAAGTGATAAATTTCCAGTCTTGTGATATATTTCCAATGCAAATATTTAAGCACTGTGCCTTAAGTAGGAAGCCAAGACAGTTTGATTTATGTTTAATATCAAATAAATAATAACTCCTGATAAAGTATTTGACCTAGATTCTTCTAAATGATAAATCAGAGATTCAAGCTCTAATTTTTTTGTACCTAATGTACTCCATCTTTATATAAGTAACTGATGCCTCTGCTCCACTCTTGGTGAAGAGTTCTATATGATTTTGTGATGCAATAAAATAAAAGCACTTGACTAAGAATCTGGTGAGAACTTTTGGTTTTACTAAAATAAGTTTATAGGTTTTGACAACAATCCCTTAGGAGCCTATGTCTTTGTAAAACAAAGCATTTTTGTTTTGTATCCTTCTCTCCTTTATTTAAAATCATTCATTTTCCCTATAGTTAAAAATATTAAGGAAAATTAGTAAGATATATCTTAATCTAATCAATAATTTCTCACAATAATTTAATCAATATGTTATTTTTTTAATAGTGGGCTTCCCCAATGGTTCAAGCAGTAAAGAATCCTCATGCAGTACAGGAGACACAGGAGATTCAGGTTATGTCCCTGGATTGAGAAGATACCCTGGAGTAGGAAATGGCAACCTACTGCAGTATTCTTGCCTGGGAAATCCCATGGACAGAGGAACCTGGCTGGCTACAGTCCATGGGGTCGCAGAGTCAGACACAACTGATCACCCAGGCACTGGATTTAATTTTAATTAAATATTCAGGTAACATCTACTCATAGAAAAGTGTTATATATTAACATAAGCATCTAATAAAGACACTTAGGATAGATTTTAAATACTAAATATTTTTAAGACTTTATCTTCTAGAATAGTTTTAGGTACACAGAAATATTGAGAGGAAGATAAACAGATTTCCCAAGGTTTCACTTTCTCCATACATTCATAGCCTCCTCCATTATCATCATTTCCTACCAGAGTGCTGTGTTTGTTACAACTGATGAACCTACATTGACTAATTATAATCATCAAAGTCCATAGTTTACCTTTGGTCCATCTTGGTTTTATACAACACAGAGGTTAAACAAATGTATAATGATATGTATCTATCATTATCATATCATACAGAATATTTTAACTGCCTTACAAATTCTCTGTATATCATCTATTCGTCTCTCCCTAAACCTGCCCCTGACTTAAGGCAACCAATAATCTTTTTACTCTCTCTATAATTTTGCCTTTTCCAGAATGTCATACAGTTGCATTCATATAGGTATACAGCCTTTTCAGACAAGTGACTTCTTTCACTTATTAATATGCATGTTTTCTCCATGTCTTTTCTTGGATTGATAGCTTATTTATTTTTACTGCTGAGTAATATTCCATCATCTGGATGTACCACAGTCTATTTATCCATTCACTTACTGGAGGACATCTTGATTGTCTTCCAAGTTTTGGCAGTTATGAACAAAGCTACTGCAGGCATCCCTATACAGGTTTTTGTGTGGACATAAGTTTTCAGCTCCTTTGGGTAAATGGTTACCCAAATATCCAAGGAACATGATGGCTGGATTGCTTGATTAGACTATGTTTAATTTTAGTTTTGTAAGGATATGCCAAAATATCTTCCAAAGTGACTGTAGTATACTGCATTCCACTGGCATATAGTCAGAGTTCCTGTTGCTTCACGAACTCCCAGCATTCGTTGCTGTAGCATTCTGGGTTTGGTGTTTTTAATCAGTGTGTAGTAGTACCTCACTGTTGTTTTAATTTGCATTTTCCTGATGACAAATGATGTGGAGCTTTTTTCATAGTTTGATTTCTACTCTATATATCTCATTTTGTATGGGGTTTGTTAAGGTCTTTGGTCATTTTTTAAATTGGATTTTTGAATTTATTACTGTCAAGTTTTAAGAGTTCTTTGTATATTTTGGATAATAGTCTTTATTCAAATGTGTTTTTCAGTTATTTTTTGATATTCTGTGGCTTGTCATCTCTTTCTCTTCACATTGTCTTTGGCAGAACTGATGCTTTTAAATTTAATGGTATCTAACATTAGTTTCTTTTCTGAGTCATGTCTTTGCTATTGTACATAAAAAGGCATCATACTCATGGTTATCTACATTTTCTTCTATGTTATTTTTTAAGACTTTTATAGTTTTGCATTTTATGTTAAGTCTGTGATGCATTTTGAATTAAATTTTCTGAGGAGTGCAATATCTGTGTCTAGATTGATTTTGGTGGATGTTCAGTTGTTTTACCACCATTTATTGAAAAGACTATATTTGCTTCATGGTATTGCCTTTGTTGCTTTGTCAAAGATCAGTTGACTATATTTACTATATTCTGGGCTCTTTATGTGTTCCACTGATTTATTTCTGTATTCTTTGTGAATATTATGGGCTTCCCTGGTGGCTCAGATAGTTACGAATCTGCCTGCAATGCTAGAGACCCAGGTTTGATCCCTGGGTTTGGGAAGATCCCCTGGAGAAGAGAATGGTAACCCACTCCAGTATTCTTGCCTGGAGAGTCCCATGGGCTCAGGAGCCTGGTAGGCTACAGCCCATGGGGTCACAAGGAGTCAGACACAACTGAGCGACTAACACTTGTGAATACTATACTGTCTTGGGGAGTTTGTTTACCAGTGAGAAGGGTTGGTTAAACATGAAACGGTGTAAAGAGGAGATGAATGGAGAGAGTAGGGGCCAACGTCTTGAATGGTCATCTACCTGGGCAGGACATCATCCACACTGAGTTTGTTAGCTTGAAGTTGCCCAGAAAGCATCAGTACCAGAAGCCCTTCCTTGATGGGGTCAGGGAGGAAATATGAGAGATTTTAAGTCTTCTTAAAAGTCTGAAGAGTGTATATTTCCACAGTTGTAGCCTGTGTGAGAAGGGGGGGCTTCAAATATATCCTAATTCTATCACGCACACATGAATTGCTTGAGAGCTGTTTACACAGACTTGCAGAATGCATTA
This sequence comes from Bos taurus, assembly GCF_002263795.3. Lineage (NCBI taxonomy): Eukaryota > Metazoa > Chordata > Mammalia > Artiodactyla > Bovidae > Bos > Bos taurus. The sequence continues at coordinate 101,441,102 of NC_037329.1, forward strand.
GGGGCCAGACCTTTGTGAGGCTCAGAAGTATAGTCCCAGTAGTTGTAAACTTGTTTTTAGGAGCAAAAAGTAGATCATAGACCAAATTAGGTATTGGAAAACCAGAGCTTTAACTGTGAACACCATTCCAGTGCTTGTGGCCTGATCTTGGTGTTATGAACACTTAGCACAACACCTGATGTTTTAGACAGTATTGCTTGACGTTTTTCCCACACCACAGCACTATGATAAAATATTTGTATGGCCCACTGAGGTAAACAGACAAAGATTTTCAATGGTGAAAGAAACAAGACTTTAGGTTCTTGGCATCCCTAGAATCCCAGGGATGGGGGAGCCTGGTGGGCTGCTATCTATGGCGTCGCACAGAGTTGGACACAACTGAAGTGACTTAGCATACTTCTCTGGGGGGCTAGAAAGAATCAATATTGAGACGGGGTGCTCAGGGCTGGTGCACTGGGATGACCCTGAGGGATGGGATGGGGAGGGAGGTGGGAAGGAGGTTCAGGATGGGGAACGCATGACACCCACGGCTGATTCATGTCAATGTATGGCAAAAACCACTATAATATTGTAAAGTAATTAGCCTCCAATTAAATAAATTAAAAAAAAGAATCAATATTTTGGGTGTGGTCATAACCCACTTATGACAAACCAATTGGAAAGCTCTCTTTTGAGGAGTACACATATGAGTTAGAGGTAATATTTCAACTGTTCAGGGTGCTTGTTGTTTTAGAGAAGGGAACATACCTGTGTCACACAATGATTTATCAAGATGATAAGAGGTCATAATTTCCAAGAGAAGGATGTTAATATGAGTATTAAGGGAAGGGGAAAATATCCCGATGTATTTATATAGTCTTTAGATGATAATTCTTTTTTCTTTACTCAAGTTCTTAGAGCTGTAAGTTATATAGAGCCCATGAATATCATGTCCTCGGCATTTCTGACTTGAAGTCAAAGCTGTTGTAAATGTCAGGAACTTCTGACAACTGCTTAGTAATTTTTGCCTCAACGTATTTCCATAATTTGCTTTCATAGTAGCTCAGATTAGAAGACAATATATATCTAAGAAATTACAGTTGTGCAATGTGTATTACACAGTGAATTAGATATTTTTTTCTCCTTTTTGAACTGTAGAATTCTCAGTGTGACATGGTCATATACAAATATTGAATGGATATAGCTGGCTTTATGAAAAAGTATATACTTGCTGACATATACATAAATTAATTTTGGTAAATCATGACAGTATCTGTTTGTAATTAAATAGCTCTAGTTCTTATAATAGAAAATAATATGCTATATTCTCATTACAGACTATTCAGGAATTATAGGAAATATAGAAAATCATAATGAAGAAACTAAAAGTCATGTGTAATCCTCCTATTCTGAGATATCAATAGTTTGATAATAGTCTCAAATATTATCATGTGAGAGAATAGATTTTATTTTGTTGACAATACACAGTTGTTAATTAAAAAAAGTTGACAAAAATATATATAAGTAACATATAATTATTTATGCATTTGCTTGTTTAGGCTTTTCAAATATGAGATCCTATTATGCACAATTTAGATACTTGCTTTTTCAGTTAGTGTTTTCACACAAGTGGACACATAGCTGATTTATCATTTATCATTTTTCATATGTCACAGACATATAGCTGCCAAGTCAAAAATCTTTACTGCATGTGTAGTTTTTTGTCTCTAATAAAGATCTAAGTTTGGAATTTCATCTTTCTTCAACTGTTTTTAAGAATTTGTAAAGATACACGATGTAGAATAAAATTTCTTATTTAAAAAATATGGCTATTTTAATTCTGATTTTCAGTGTTTTGTCTTTTGTAAGAATGCAGTGGAAAAGCAGACATGATAACATTTTTCAACTTAAATTTTGATTTCTCAAATTTCTTATAGTGTTCATATTCATTTTAAACTATGAAAATAATTTTGGGGAAAAATTCACTAGAGTGGGAATTATAGTTCTTGTGTGCATGCGTGTGCATAGTCAATTGTGTCTGACTCTTTTGCAACCTTGTGGACTATAGCCTGCCAGGCTCCCCTGTCCCTGGAATTTTCTAGGCAAGAATACAGTAATCTGTAAGTGCTATATTATGTTTTGTTTTTGCTAAAATTAGGTTATTTGATAATGCAGGCCTGACCTATCAACTGTTACTGAGCATAGATAAGAAGGCAGTAATGAAGATTTTAATATTTTTCCCTGTGTGCCAGGAACTGAATTATATCCTTAGTTTATATTATCTCATTTTAATTTTGCAAACAGTTTCTGTTTTAGAAATAAGCTCCTTTATAAAAAGTATAAAACTTAATTGGAAATACACACTCACATAAACAATAGCTCCCTTAGTATGTGATTACTTTATCTAACTATATTATATAATGTGCTTCTGTTCTTAGTCATGTTTGACTCTTTGTGACTCCAAGAGCTGTAACCTGTGACGTTCCTCTGTCCTTGGGATTATCCTGGCAAGAATATGGGAGTGAGTTGCCATTTCCTATTCCAGGGGATCCCTGATCCAGGGATCAAACCCAAGTCACCTACATTGGCAGGCAGATTCTTTACCACTGAGTCACCTGGGATCCCATATTATATACTATTAGTATGTACATTTAGTTGGCTTCATAGACATTTTATAGATAAGTGTGAGCTGCTAATTACCTTATTAATTATAGAATACTTTATTCACACACTATTAAACATACATACACATATATGTATGCATGCAATTTTGTCTGTAGATATATACATTTACATTTGTCTATCTAGATATAGATACAACTATGTCAAGAGCATCGAGTTTTGTTGCAGGAAGTGGAGCCCCCTAAAGGGTGTTCCAAGCTGATTTTAGGGGATTTCCAGGTGTGGTCCAAAGGGTTTCAGCAAGAGGTTAAGTGGATTTTTCCAGCTTTCCTCCTGGCTCCTTCTTTTAAATTTGCTGCTCTGCTGGAACATATGGGATTTTCTGCTGTTAAATATTTTTGAGTGTTTTACTTGTTTGTGGGTTAAAAGCAAAGGGAAAAACAGATTGTACAAAAGGGCTTATGATTGTCCTTTGTACCTTACAGCCATCTCAAATTTTGCTTTTGAGAGGCAACTGTTTTGAAATATTTTATTTTGTGCTTCTTTTTGTAATTTAAACTTCTGGTTCCTCTCTTGTCATAGCTGTATCAGTATCTTTATTTTTCCTTGTAAATGGAATAACATGTTTCCTAGTAATTAATATGCTTAAACTTCTATGTTTAGATTCATGAAGTGCAGTATGTCTTGTGTCTTCCTTTGTAAAATCCACTGTTTGAGATTCTCTTCATTCCTTTATCTCTCATTCTCACTTCCATTTCTTAAAATCTGTCAGCTGCACTTCTACATTTTTCAAGATGGATAACATTAAATTAAATAACATTCTAATGTGCAAGCAATTTTTAAATCTTTTGTGTTCTCTCTTTGGGTTGTTTGTAATACTAATTGAAAGTGAAAAAGTGAAAGTGAAAGTGAAAGTCACTCAGTTGTGTGTGACTCTTTGTGACCCCATATAGTACATGGAATATCTCCAGGCCAGAATACTGGAGTGGGTAGCCTTTCCCTTCTCCAGGGGATCTTCCCAACCCAGGGATTGAACCCAGGTCTTTGGCACTGCAGGTGGATTCTTTACCGGCTGAGCCACAAGGGAAGCCTAAGAATACTGGAGTGGGAGCCAATCCCTTCTCCAGAGGATCTCCCCTACTCAGGAATTGAACCAGGTTCTCCTGCATTGCAGGTAGATTCTTTACAAACTGAGCTATCAGGGAAGCCCATACAAATTGAACACTGGTGAATTCCTTCATTATTGTGGTGTAAATATTATTTCCTATAAAGCCAAGTAGTATTCTGTGAATACATATTTTTCCTTTATATCCAAGCTTTGGGCCTACTTAAAAGAGACTGTACCCTACACAGGGTCCTGTTTATACATACTCAAAACTGAGCTATGTATTCATTTTCTTCATATTTGTGGCAAGCATTTTTTTAAGCAGATTTTTTCTGTAATCACCCTCATAGTTTCCTGTGGGAAGAAGAAATTTATGCTTATTTTCTGTATTTCTAATACTTACCATGTCTATTGCCTGGAGTATATGGTATTCTTCTTTTGAATTTCACTGATTTCCTATTCTAATGAGTTGATTGCTTTAATATTTAGGCAAGAAGATCCAACCAGTCCATTCTAATGGAGATCAGCCCTGGGATTTCTTTGGAAGGAATGATGCTAAAACTGAAACTCCAGTACTTTGGCCACCTCATGCGAAGAGTTGACTCATTGGAGAAGACTCTGATGCTGGGAGGGATTGGGGGCAGGAGGAAAAGGGGATGACAGAGGATGAAATGGGTGGATGGCATCACCGACTCGATGGACGTGAGTTTGAGTGGACTCCGGGAGATGGTGATGGACAGGGAGGCCTGGTGTGCTGCGATTCATGGGGTCACAAAGAGTCAGACACGACTGAGTGACTGAACTGAACTGAACTTTCCTATGCAGGTTTTTATTTCTCTTTGCCTTTTTATTTCCTCATGTTCTGTTCCTTTTTTATGTCTAAAGTTTCTTCCAAATCTCAAATATTTCAAATTATATATTTAGAAATCCAATTCCTCCCTTCTCCCCACATGCTAGCCCCTTGCTTCAGCACTTTCCTGGAGATCTTCCTTACAAATCTGTCTGGAGTGGTTACTCTTTAGGTCTGGCGCCAAAATATCATTCTGACATCTTCATCCGCTGCTTTCCTGGGTGGGTGATTTGCTTCCTTGTTACTCGGGTTTACTTTCATTTTGCTAATGTACTTTCTTAAGTCACTTCCTAAGAAAATGGGCGATTCATCTAATCTATATTTTGGTCAAGGATTAAATTCCAGATGGAAAAACATTTGACTAAGAACTTTAAATGAATTGATCTGTTTTGTTTTAGCATCCTACAATGGTAACAGAAAGTAACTAATCCTTTTATAATTTGGGTGTTTTAAAAATTTAACTGTGTAAATCCAGATGGTAGATTTTTCTTTTTCTAACTCAGTATTAAGTGAGCTGTTTGATTTTGGATCATGTGCTGGGAAATATATTGTCTCTTTTTATCTGTTTTCTTTTTCTGAAACTCCTGACTGATTGTTGATCTATATTAATCTGTTTCATTTATATTTTCTCATTTTCCACATTTTCCTTTCTACTGAAAATTTTTATTTTCAGAATGATCTGTTTGATTTAAAGTAGTTCTTTCTTGCTTTGTGACTTTTTATGGCCTCTTGTTCACGCTTAATCAATCTTAATGAATGTATATGATACCGTAAAATAGATAGCCAGTGGGAATTTATGATATGATGTGAGGAACTCAAACCACTGCTCTGTGACAACCTAGAAGGGTGGGCTGGGGTGGGAGGTGGAAGGGAGTTTCAGGATGGAGGGGACATATGTATACCTATGGGTGATTCATGTGTATGTCATAAACCAGCACAATATTGTAAAGCAATTATCCCCAATTAAAAATGAGTCAATTTTTAATTAGTTAGAAAATAGGAACTGGATTAAACTATTGGGTTGGACAAAAAGTTCATTGGGTTTTTAGGAAAAACTCAAATAATTTGTCCAGTTACTTGAGAAATGTGTGAATTTTTCAATGAGCATATTATTTAAAAACTGACCCAATTTATTAATGAAAGAATAAGAAGCTTTTCATCTCTCCTTTTCCATGGCGGGTTTTTCCCTAGTTTCCAGTTTCTTGACTCACTTGTTAAGTTGCTCAGTTGTGTCCAACTCTTTGTGATCCCATGGACTTCAGCCTTGACTCAGTAGTATAATATGACTTACATTTCCTTTATCTTGCTGAAGCAAGGTAACTCAGTAGCTATTGTCCAGGTAGATTTTCATTTCACCCAGACCTATAGTTTTATACAAAGTAAATTTCCTAACTTCAGAGAACTTCACAACTATTCTCAATAAGAAACTCTTTAGGCAATCCCAGGAATAAACCCCATGAAATAAATTCTGCTCTATTACTAAATAGCCTTATTCACAAATTTCAGCACTGTAAATATGCTCCATGCATATCTTTCTATCATTGTATATTTTGAAATATATATATATAATGAAAAATCTTAATGAAATATATTTTTCAAGGGTAATAATTAGATTTTTTGGCATTATCTTTGGATTCTGGCACTATTCATTTATCTAGTATCTTACTGTATTGTTCTTCATCCTGTTTGTGACGCCAGTTGTCTTGCTTTTCACACTGTTCACAATATTTGGTGAACCCAGGGTAGGCAAGGCGTGAGCTAAGAGGCTGGAAGAAGACAGGAGGAGTCATAGGAACTGCAGACACATTTATTCTTTTCTGGCTGGCACAGCAGCCACAGAAGCAGATATAGCACAATACAACATAATGGCACACAACCTCTCTCCTGGCTGACACAGCAGCCATAACAGTAGAGCTGTGTTCTCTCCTCTCGTGGCTGACCCAATGGACACAGCCATGAGGCAGCAGTAATGCCACCACTTTTTATGTGGCACTCACATATCCCTGCAGCACAAAGTAGCTCGTGAGCAGGGGAGTACCTCATGACACACAGGGGCAGTACTGTAAGTGATCTCAGCTGTTACATAAACCTTGTGATGTGCATGAGCTGTGCTATAAATGATCTCAGCTGTTACATGGTTATTATTTACAAAACTTGGGGTAAGAGAGCCTGAACACGCCATCTTGGCTAATTTGCTCTCTCCCCATGCTTGCTCTTATTTTTAAACTATGTTTTGTCCTCTGTAATAGTGTAGGATTCCCTTAGATGGCCTCCAATTATTGATCTAAGTTAACTTTTGAGAATGATTCAATATAAAATCTGAGTGGGATCTCGTCTTTCAATTGTTTGGGTTTGTCCTCTGGCAAGCTTGGTGCTGGATGAGTTAATGGATAACTGATCATTGGTCTAAGGCTTTTAAATACCAGAAGTCAGAGGGTTTTCCTCCAGGTTTCAACACTTAAACTAATTACTAATTGACTTAGTTTGTACTTTTCATAGCATTTTGATCAGTTTTTTTAGCGGTAAACATTCCTTCTCCGAGATCTAAATTCTTGGCCCCTTATCTGTCTATGCTGTGGGAGAACTGTGGTAAAGGTAAGGAGAGTAAGGAAAAGTGGGAGTGAAAGGGAGTCAGCTATTCTGGGTGGACCAGTGAACCCTCTACTGTTAGCCCCTCTTAATCACTGCTGCTGTAAATAAAGTTTCTCAGCTTTTCCCTGATCCCATTCTCTCTGTGAATATGCAGAGTGAGTCAACAGTTGTCTCTAAACTGTACTGCCTCCACGAATATTCTGGGCTGGAGTTCTCTTTCCTCACTTTCTTCATCAGTATTTTCTAATCATTTTTTTTCCTCTTTTCTCAATATCCCATTTTGTTTTATCTTTGTGGAATTATACCTTTTTGTTTTCCTTTATATTAAATATTTTAGCCATTGTCCTTTCTACTTGCCTTCTTAATCGACCACCATTTTCCTCTCTAATACACTCATATCAGTATCAGTTCAGTTGCTCAGTCCTGTCTGACTCTTTGCAACCCCATGGACTGCAGCACATCAGTGCTGTCCTCCTTGTCCATCACCAACTCCCAGAATTTACTCAAACTCATGTACATTGAGTTGGTGATATCATCCAACCATCCTATCCTCTGTTGTCCCCTTCTTCTCCCTCCTTCAATTTTTTCCAGCATCATGGTCTTTGGTGGCCAAAGTATTGGAGTTTCAGCTTCAACATCAGTCCTTCTAAAGAATCTTCAGCACTGATTTCCTTTAGGATGGACTGGTTGGATCTCCTTGTAGTCCAAGGGACTCTCAAGAGTCTTCTCCAACACCACAGTTTGAAAGCATCAATTCTTTCCTGCTCAGCTTTCTTTATAGTCCAACTCTTACATCCTTATATGACTACTGGAAAAACCATAGCCTTGACTAGATGAACCATTGTTGGCAAACTAATGTCTCTGATTTTTAATATGCTGTCTAGGTAGGTTATAACTTTACTTCCAAGGAGTAAGCATCTTTTATTTTTTTATTATTTTTTTAAAATTTTATTTTATTTAACTTTACAATATTGTATTGGTTTTGCCATATATAAAAATGAATCTGCCACAGGTATACATGTGTTCCCCATCCTGAACCCTCCTCCCTCCTCCCTCCCCATACCATCCCTCTGGGTCATCCCAGTTCACCAGCCCCAAGCATCCGGTATTGTGCATCGAACCTGGACTGGCGACTCGTTTCATATATGATATTATACATATTTCAATGCCACTCTCCCAAATCATCCCACCCTCTCCCTCTCCCACAGAGTCCAAAAGACTGTTCTATACATCAGTGTCTATTTTGCTGTCTTGTATACAGGGTTATTGTTACCATCTTTCTAAATTCCATATATATGCATTAGTATACTGTATTGGTGTTTTTCTTTCTGGCTTACTTCACTCTTTATAATAGGCTCCAGTTTCATCCACCTCATTAGAACTGATTCAAATGTATTCTTTTTAATGGCTGAGTAATACTCCATTGTGTATATGTACCACCGCTTTCTTATCCATTTATCTGCTGATGGACATCTAGGTTGCTTCCATGTCCTGGCTATTATAAACAGTGCTGCGATGAACATTGGGGTACACGTGTCTCTTTCCCTTCTGGTTTCCTCAGTGTGTATGCCCAGCAGTGGGATTGCTGGATCATAAGGCAGTTCTATTTCCAGTTTTTTAAGGGATCTCCAGACTGCTTTCCATAGTGGCTGTACTAGTTTGCATTCCCACCAACAGTGTAAGAGGGTTCCCTTTTCTCCACACCCTCTCCAGCATTTATTGCTTGTAGACTTTTGGATCGCAGCCATTCTGACTGGCGTGAAATGGTACCTCATTGTGGTTTTGATTTGCATTTCTCTGATAATGAGTGATGTTGAGCATCTTTTCATGTGTTTGTTAGCCATCTGTATGTCTTCTTTGTAGAAATGTTTATTTAGTTCTTTGGCCCATTTTTTGATTGGGTCATTTATTTTTCTGGAATTGAGCTGTAAGAGTTGCTTGTATATTTTTGAGATTAGTTGTTTGTCTGTTGCTTCATTTGCTATTATTTTCTCCCATTCTGAAGGCTGTCTTTTCACCTTGCTAATAGTTTCCTTTGTTGTGCAGAAGCTTTTAAGTTTAATTAGGTCCCATTTGTTTATTTTTGCTTTTATTTCCAATATTCTGGGAGGTGGGTCGTAGAGGATCCTGCTGTGATGTATATCGGAGAGTGTTTTGCCTATGTTCTCCTCTAGGAGTTTTGTAGTTTCTGGTCTTACGTTTAGATCTTTAATCCATTTTGAGTTTATTTTTGTGTATGGCGTTAGAAAGTGCTGTAGTTTCATTCTTTTACAAGTGGTTGACCAGTTTTCCCAGCACCACTTGTTAAAGAGATTGTCTTTCCTCCATTGTATATTCTTGCCTCCTTTGTCAAAGATAAGGTGTCCATATGTGCGTGGATTTATCTCTGGGCTTTCTATTTTGTTCCATTGATCTATATTTCTGTCTTTGTGCCAGTACCATACTGTTTTGATGACTGTGGCGTTGTAGTAGAGCCTGAAGTCAGGCAGGTTGATTCCTCCAGTTCCATTCTTCTTTCTCAAGATAGCTTTGGCTATTCGAGGTCTTTTGTATTTCCATACAAATTGTGAAATTATTTGTTCTAGCTGTGTGAAGAATATCATTGGTAGCTTGATAGGGATTACATTGAATCTATAAATTGCTTTGGGTAGTATACTCATTTTCACTATATTGATTCTTCCAATCCATGAACGTGGTATATTTCTCCATCTATTAGTGTCCTCTTTGATTTCTTTCACCAGTGTTTTATAGTTTTCTATATATAGGTCTTTAGTTTCTTTAGGTAGATATATTCCTAAGTATTTTATTCTTTTCGTTGCAATGGTGAATGGAATTGTTTCCTTAATTTCTCTTTCTATTTTCTCATTATTAGTGTATAGGAATGCAAGGGATTTCTGTGTGTTGATTTTATATCCTGCAACTTCACTATGTTCATTGATCAGTTCTAGTAATTTTCTGGTAGAGTCTTTAGGGTTTTCTAAGTAGAGGATCGTGTTATCTGCAAACAGTGAGAGTTTTACTTCTTCTTTTCCAATTTGGATTCCCTTTATTTCTTTTTCTGCTCTGATTGCTGTGGCCAAAACTTCCAAAACTATGTTGAATAGTAATGGTGAAAGTGGGCACCCTTGTCTTGTTCCTGACTTAAGAAGAAATGCTTTCAATTTTTCACCATTGAGGATAATGTTTGCTGTGGGTTTGTCATATATAGCTTTTATTATGTTGAGGTATGTTCCTTCTATTCCTGCTTTCTGGAGAGTTTTTATCATAAGTGGATGTTGAATTTTGTCAAAGGGTTTCTCTGCATCTATTGAGATAATCATATGGTTTTTATTTTTCAATTTGTTAATGTGGTGTATTACATTGATTGATTTGTGGATATTGAAGAATCCTTGCATCCCTGGGATAAAGCCCACTTGGTCATGGTGTATGATCTTTTTAATGTGTTGTTGGATTCTGATTGCTAGAATTTTGTTAAGGATTTTTGCATCTATGTTCATCAGTGATATTGGCCTGGAGTTTTCTTTTTTTTGTGGCATCTTTGTCAGATTTTGGTATTAGGGTGATGGTGGCCGCATAGAATGAGTTTGGAAGTTTACCTTCCTCTGCAATTTTCTGGAAGAGTTTGAGTAGGAAATTTTTGGTAGAATTCAGCTGTGAAGCCGTCTGGACCTGGGCTTTTGTTTGCTGGAAGATTTCTGATTATAGTTTCAATTTCCGTGCTTGTGATGTGTCTGTTAAGATTTTCTATTTCTTCCTGGTCCAGTTTTTGAAAGTTGTACTTTTCTAAGAATTTGTCCATTTCTTCCACGTTGTCCATTTTATTGGCATATAATTGTTGATAGTAGTCTCTTATGATCCTTTGTACTTCTGTGTTGTCTGTTGTGATCTCTCCATTTTCATTTCTTTTTTTTTTTTTTTCATCCCTCTTTTGTTTTGTCCAATGCCACTCTGCCAACCTTATTCTCCCAGCTCTTTAACTTCCATTTTCATTTCTAATTTTATTGATTTGATTTTTCTCCCTTTGTTTCTTGATGAGTCTGGCTAATGGTTTGTCAATTTTATTTATCCTTTCAAAGAACCAGCTTTTGGCTTTGTTGATTTTTGCTATGGTCTCTCTCTCTTTTTTTTTTTTTTTCTTTTGCATTTATTTATGCCCTAATTTTTAAGATTTCTTTCCTTCTACTAACCCTGGTGTTCTTCATTTCTTCCTTTTCTAGTTGCTTTAGGTATAGAGTTAGATTATTTATTTGACTTTTTTCTTGTTTCTTGAGGTATGCCTGTATTGCTATGACCTTTCCCCTTAGGACTGCTTTTACCGTGTCCCACAGGTTTTGGGTTGTTGTGTTTTCATTTTCATTCGTTTCTATGCAAATTTTGATTTCTTTTTTGATTTCTTCTGTGATTTGTTGGTTATTCAGCAGCATGTTGTTCAGCCTCCATATGTTGGAATTTTTAATAGTTTTCCTCCTGTAATTGAGATCTAATCTTACTGCATTGTGGTCAGAAAAGAGAGTAAGCATCTTTTAATTTCATGGCTGCAATCACCATCTGCAGTGATTTTGGAGCCCCCCAAAATAAAGTCAGCCACTGTTTCCACTGTTTCCCCATCTATTTGCCATGAAGTGATGGGACCAGATGCCATGATCTTAGTTTTCTGAATTTTGAGTTTTAAGCCAACATTTTTACTCTCCTCTTTCACTTTCATCAAGAGGCTCTTTAGTTCTTCTTTGCTTTCTGCCATAAGGGTAGTGCCATCTGCATATCTGAGGTTATTGGTATTTCTCCCAGCAATCTTGATTCCAGCTTGTGCTTCTTCCAGCCCAGTGTTTCTTATAATGTACTCTGCATATGTTAAATACATTCACATAGAAGATTATTTTAGGAGCAGTAATGGAGGTCAAATAAAAATATGGGATGAGAAGGAAGATATTTATAAGAAAGGATAATATTCTGAACTTTGTGATATTTACATGGCACTTATGACTTGAAAGGCCTTTGAGAAATAAAGCCAAATGACATTAAAATGGTGCAGAGTTTCTGAAAATGAATGTTTTTTCTTTTTTTTTTTTTTTTTTTTTTTTTTTAATTTTTTATTTAATTTTTTTAAATTTTATTTTATTTTTAAACTTTACATAATTGTATTAGTTTTGCCAAATATCAAAATGAATCCATTACAGGTATACATGTGCTCCCCATCCTGAACCCTCCTCCCTCCTCCGTCCCCATACCATCCCTCTGGGTCGTCCCAGTGCACTAGCCCCAAGCATCCAGTATCGTGCATTGAACCTGGACTGGCATCTCGTTTCATACATGATATTTTAAATGTTTCAATGCCATTCTCCCAGATACAATTTTATTGAAATCTAAAAGAAATATTGCAAACAATTTTTACAGTCTTATTTTGAAATTGTATAGTGAAATTTTGAAATTGTAAAATGATTGGATTAGTTTCTTAATGTATCTGTTGTAATTTATAGGAATTTTAGTCAAATCAATTTCATGTCCTCCTCTTGTTAAACTTATTAGCACTGAGACTCTCCTCCATGCTTCTGTAATCCATAGAAGCACCCTGGTCTCCATGCAAGGTTTACACTCTATTATCTCCATCTCGAAATTCTTCATAATTTTTATTTATTTTTTTTTTCCTCTAATTTTATTTTATTTTTAAACTTTACATAATTGTATTAGTTTTGCCAAATATCAAAATGAATCCGCCACAGGTATACATGTGTTCCCCATCCCGAACCCTCCTCCCTCCTCCCTCCCCATACCATCCCTCTGGGCCGTCCCAGTACACCAGCCCCAAGCATCCAGCATCATGCATCAAATCTGGACTGGCAACTCGTTTCCTACATGATATTTTACATGTTTCATTGCCATTCTCCCAAATCTTCCCACCCTCTCCCTCTCCCACAGAGTCCATAAGACTGTTCTATACATCAGTGTCTCTTTTGCTGTCTCGTACACTGGGTTATTGTTACCATCTTTCTAAATTCCATATATATGCGTTAGTATACTGTATTTATGTTTTTCCTTCTGGCTTACTTCACTCTGTATAATAGGCTCAAGTTTCATCCACCTCATTAGAACTGATTCAAATGTATTCTTTTTAATGGCTGAGTAATACTCCATTGTGTATATGTACCACAGCTTTCTTATCCATTCATCTGCTGATGGACATCTAGGTTGCTTCCATGTCTTGGCTATTATAAACAGTGCTGCGATGAACATTGGGGTACACGTGTCTCTTTCCCTTCTGGTTTTCTCAGTGTGTATGCCCAGCAGTGGGATTGCTGGATCATAAGGCAGTTCTATTTCCAGTTTTTTAAGGAATCTCCACACTGTTCTCCATAGTGGCTGTACTAGTTTGCATTCCCACCAAAAGACAGCCTTCAGAATGGGAGAAAATAATAGCAAATGAAGCAACCGACAAACAACTAATCTCAAAAATATACAAGCAACTCCTACAGCTCAACTCCAGAAAAATAAACGACCCAATCAAAAAATGGGCCAAAGAACTAAATAGACATTTCTCCAAAAAAGACATACAGATGGCTAATAAACACATGAAAAGATGCTCAACATCACTCATTATCAGAGAAATGCAAATCAAAACCACTATGAGGTACCATTTCACACCAGTCAGAATGGCTGCGATCCAAAAGTCTACAAATAATAAATGCTGGAGAGGGTGTGGAGAATGTTTTTTCTTTCTTTAAAATAATTGTGCATTAAAAACACAGTGCTGTTTTTTTTTTTTTTTTTTCCCTTTGCAAAGAACTAGTCACATTACATATATACTTCTTATTGTTTTATGGACTACATTGTGGTTAGGCAGATTAGGTTACAGGTTTGAATCCAAAGCATGACTTGAAAAAACATGTTGAGCATCAAAATGAAGGCAGTTTAATAATATGAGAGGTCACTGTGAAGAAGTCATGTTATGGGCACATCTTATTTCAATTACTATAGTAATTGACCTGTTTGTGGGACTTTCACATGCAAAAGGATGCCTTAAGGGAACTAGTTATATACACTTTTGTTCATGTCCCTAAAGTGGGTTAACAAGTGACAGGTTTCATTTATAGTGATTTCTATGGATAATATTGCTTTCTTAATTAATACAAGATAAAGTTAAAAATATACATTTATTTTATCAAACATTAAACAGTAAAAGCAATATTCATTGGTGTACATTTTTCATTTATACTATTTCTCAGCAGCACTGTTGCCTAGAGTGTGACATATCTCCTACTGACATTTGTAATATATGTCAAAATGGCAGTGATGTTTATTGCTTTCTTTTGGAACTTACTCTTCATACAAAAGTAAACCCTGGATAGATGAATTTGATCTGATGATGAAGGATAAGAACAGTGATATGTATTGTTTGGATAATCTATCACAAGACACTGTCAGATAATCCCCAGAGAGTGCACTTATATTTTATATACTGTATTTTTCTTCAGAGACAGTTATTACCCATTTTTGAGATGACAAAAAGAGAGTAAAAGAAAATAGGTTGCTGTATGAAGCAAAGATGAGTGTATTCTCACTCAGGAAAAGTGTTGTTATAAGCTGGAAGGCACAGAGACACATTTTTATTTTAAAAGACAAAGGCCAAGAAGGTATTCAGAATTTACACAGCAATGAAGGATGTGAATGTGGAAATCACAGTTGCCTTAATACTCTTGAAAGAATTTAAAAAGTTTCCTGAGTTCATTCTATGCAACTGTATCTTGAACTATTCTGTGTTACAAGAGGTTCTTATAGTTCTTATAACTATATAAGTTCTACATATAACTATGTAATTCTATATAATGTAAAACCCTTTTGGTGTTTCTAGAAGCATCAAATAATTGCTACAGAATGATATCTGTGTTAATTTTAATAACTTTTTGTTTTTAAAAAATTCTTTTCTGAAAATTTAATCATGATTTCCCAAAGGCACTTTTAAAAAAGAAAGAAGCAATATCTTAAGCATGCATGTTCACACGCATACACAGAACCATGAGCCTGGTTATTTGGTGTATAAATAGGAAAACCAGTTTTGGTACCAGGTGTCACAGAGCCACTTCCCTCTACTGTTGTTCCCATACCCCTAAGTGTGCCATTCTCCAATGTCTGACCCAAGACAGAAGATTCCTTAGGCTATTCATTTTGCTCCTTTGCTGACATGAAGTTAATGGCTACTGTACGTCAAAGTTTAGCCCTTTGGGTACCATCTTCCAGAGTCCTGGTCTCCAGAAGTGGATGTAATATCACCAACTGCAGCCTCAGTCTAAGATGACAGTTCAGACTTCCTAAATATTTCCCCTATCCATCAGAGTAAGGCTGTCTTCTCCCTAGTATATACTTCTTTCACCTCAGACACTTAAGGCTTGTCTTTTACTGATTCATTTCTTCATGGAACTCAGGCAGAGGAGTAATGGTATATGGCTACTATTGGTTTACCATCTTTATCTTATTTGGGGAAATGATTCATTCTTCTCTCTGGGTTTTGTTGATCAGGACAAAATTGTCTCTTATGGTACATTCTGAGCCAAAACATTCTTGCCACTTAAAACCTGAGCATTTCTCTGGCCTTACTTTATATTTCCTTCTCCAAAGGTGGAACTGTGAAAAAAAAAAAAAAAAAAGTTCCCATTCACAGACCAAAACCTGCTTTACTTTGTTCAGCTCCCAACAGTAGGTATGCTGCTGCTGCTGCTGTTAAGATACATGTTAAAACCTATTTTAACACAGGATTAAGTTACCTTAGAATTAAAGACATAGTGTAACAGGGTAATGAAGATCAAAGACTGGAGAGGATAGTGTTTGTACTCAGATGCCAGGGTGGTCACATACTAGCTCTGTGGCCTTGGTTCAAGTGGATAGCTTATCTGTGCCCTAGTGTCTCAAGAAGCCCTTTTTTAATTTCTCACCTATGTGGTTTATAACAGTTAGTTATTGAATAAAGATGGTGGTGGTTTAGTCATTGTGTCTGACTCTTTGTGACCCCATAGGCTCTAGGCCACCAGGTTCCTCTGTCCATGGGATTTTTCAGGCAAGAATATTGGAGTGGGTTGTCATTTCCTGACCCAGGGATTGAAACAGGGTCTCCTGCATACTTACTGCTTTTCTTGCACATACATTGCAAATAATTTTGGCAGTTTTATACTAGCCTTTTCAGTTGTTTTAATTGGATATAATAATGTCCATCAGAGAAGCTTTAAATTTTTTTTTTTTTTTGTCAAATTCATCACTCTTCTTATTTACATGGTTTTTTTCTTGATCAGATCAGGTCAGTCGCTCAGTCGTGTCCGACTCTTTGCGACCCCATGAATCGCAGCACGCCAGGCCTCCCTGTCCATCACCAACTCCTGGAGTTCACTCAGACTCACGTCCATCGAGTCAGTGATGCCATCCAGCCATTTCATCCTCTGTCGTCCCCTTCTCCTCCTGCCCATAATCCCTCCCAGCATCAGGGTCTTTTCCATTGAGTCAACTCTTCGCATGAGGTGGCCAAAGTACTGGAGTTTCAGCTTTAGCATCATTCCTTCCAAAGAAATCCCAGGGCTGATTTTTCTTGATACTTTCAAAAAAATTTTTCCTTATTCAAATATTATTAATCCCCAATTTTTTTTCTGGTGCTTTCATGGCTTTATATATTACATTTATATCTTTAATTTATCTGGAATTTATTTTGGCATATCTGGTATGAAGGGTTTCCAAGGTGTCACTAGTGGTAAAGAATCTGCCTGCCAACGCAGAAGACAAAAGAGACACAGGTTCAATCCCTGGGTGGGGAAGATCCCCTGGAGTAGGAAATGGCAACCCACTCCAGTATTCTTGCCTAGAAAATTCCATGGGCAGAAGAGACTGGTGGGCTATAATTCATGGGGTCACAAAGAATTGGACATGTGACTGAGTGACTGAGCACATCTGGTATCAGGTTATAATCCAGCTGTCTTTTTTCCTATGTCTATGAAGTGACTTGTTTTTCATTAATTTATAAAGATTTTTAAAATCCACAATTTAAACAGACCAAAAATGTTCTCAAATTTTGTATTATGTGTTAGCACTACTGATTCATTTCACCAATGGTGGTATTCTTACCCATAATTTTGCTTCTCTGTCTAGAAAGCAAATATTATAACCTTTTTTTATACTGCCATCATCTCTAAATTTTCTCCGTGAACTGTCCTTAAAAGGTTAGGACTGAAATCTATCTATCTATCTTTCTGTCTATCTATCTATCTTCCTGCTTTGAAAGGCCTTACTCATTGGGATATTTTCTTTGATATTTTGCTTTTTGAATTGCCAAAGTGGTTTTTTGTATTATAAATGGATTTAAGGATGGATGTCAATAGATTCTTAGTGGATTTATGACCCCAAAGCAGTGACAGGAAGGACAATGATGCTACTCTCCGGGGATAATTGCTGTATTATATTCAAGATATATTCCATGATATTTCAAATTTAGTTATCAAAACTGAATATCTTATCTGCTTAATAATGATTGTTTAGGAAAGACTGACCTGGTGGCTATCATTAAATTATTCAGTGCAGATTTTCTTTGCTGTATGTAAAATTCATGTAATAGTACATGTTATTTTCTAGATAGTGATTTTTGAGTGGAGACCAAAAGCCCTTATCTCTTATTATGTAGTTAAATAATAAAAATCTGATATAGAACAATGAGATACAGTGTGTTTAATGATTATTTCATTTCACTGAGTTTTTAAAATTCTTATGGAGTTTAATATAATTTAGTTTAATATTTATTAAATATAAAACAGATTTATAGAATTGTCTCACATTGTACCTATTAAGTTCAGTTTCAGATCAGTTGCTCAGTTGTGTCCAACTCTTCACGATCCCATGGACTGCAGCACGCCAGCCTTCCTTGTCCATCACTAACTCCTGAAGCTTGCTCAAACTCATGTCCATTGAGTCGGTGGTGCCATCCAACCATCTCATCTTCTATCATCCCCTATTACTCCTACCCTCAATCTTTCCCAGCATCAGGGGCCTTTCCAATGAGTCAGTTCCTCATATCAGGTGGCCAAAATATTGGAGTTTCAGCTTCAGTGTTAGTTCTTTCAATGAACATTCAGGACTGATTTCCTTTAGGATTGACTGGTTGGACCTCCTTGCAGTCCAAGGGACTCTCAAGAGTCTTCTCCAACACTACATTTCAAAAGCAATTCTTTAGCACTCAGGTTTCTTTATAGTCCAACCCTTACATCCATACATGACTACTGGAAAAACCATAGCTTTGACTAGATGGAACTTTGTTGGCAAAGTAATGTCTCTGCTTTTTAATATGCTTGCTAGCCAGGTTGGTCATAGCTTTTCTTCCAAGGAGCAAGTGTCTTTTAATTTCATGGCTGTAGTTACCATCTGCAGTGATTTTGGAGCCCCCCAAAATAAAGTCTGTCACTGTTTCCATTGTTTCCCCAAATATTTGCCATGAAGTGATGGGACCAGGTGCCATGATCTTCGTCTTCTGAATGTTGAGTTTTAAGCCAACTTTTTCACTCTCCTCTTTCACTCTCATCAAGAGACTCTTTAGTTCTTCGAGTTCTGTCATAAGGGTGGTGTCATCTGCCTATCTGAGGTTATTTATCTTTCTCCTGGCAATCTTGATTCCAGCTTGTGCTTCATCAAGCCTAGCATTTCGCATGATCTACTCTGCATATCAGTTAAATAAGCAGGGTGATAATATACAACTTTGACATACTCCTTTCCTGATTTGGAACCAGTTTGTTGTTCCATGTCCAGTTCTAACTGTTGCTTCTTGACCTGCATACAGATTTCTCATTCAGGACTGAAAATAAATTTGAACTAAACTGATTATGTCAAATTATGTATTGTAATTTTTTCATCAAATAACAAAGTCATATATATTTAGGCCAGAGTTGGCAATCTTTAAAATCCTAATACATCTCACTAGTTCTGTAATCTTGAACAAGTAACTTAACCTGTCTGGAACCAGCTCACCTTTCATGTAGTTAACCTTTTCTCCATTGTATTAAAGGCAGATGTGCCTTTATCTGAGCTTCCCTGCTGGTTCAGTGGTAAAGAAGCCACCTGCCAATGCAGGAGATGTGAGTTTGATCCCTGTCTCAAAAGATTCCCTGGAGAATAAAATGGCAACCCACTCCAGTATTCTTACCTGGAAAATTATATGGACAGAGGAACCTGGTGGGCTATGGTCCATGGGGTTGCAAAGAGTCATATATGATTTAGTGACTGAACAACAATTTGCTTTATATATTTTATCCTTTATGTCTTTTAGTTACTGGTAATAAACGTGATGTCTAAGAATTATCTTAAGTGATTCTTAGATTTTCAATCATATGTAGCTGAAAGTACGCTGGGCTTAGAGTCATAAGCTCTTAGTTTTAGTCCAGACATTGTTATTTATCAGCTGTTTAATGTTAGACAAATCACTTAATATCTTAATATTAGTTAAAATCACTTAGTATCACCAACTCAATGGACATGAGTTTGAACAAACTCCAGGAGATAGTGGAGTAGAGATGAACCTGATGTGGTATATGGTATAGTCCTGCTGCTGCTGCTGCTAAGTCGCTTCAGTCGTGTCCGACTCTGTGCGACCCCAAAGACGGCAGCCCACCAGGCTCCCCCATCCCTGGGGTTCTCCAGGCAAGAACACTGGAGTGGGTTGCCATTTCCTTCTCCAAAGCATGAAAGTGAAAAGTGAAAGGGAAGTCACTCAGTCGTGTCCGACTCCTAGCGACCCCATGGACTGCAGCCTACCAGGCTCCTCTGTCCATGGGATTTTCCAGGCAAGAGTACTGGAGTGGGGTGCCATTGCCTTCTCCGATGGTATAGTCCATGGGTTTCCAAATATTTGGACATGAGTTAGTGACTGACAACAACAAAAATCACTTAATTACATTTTGCTGCAGCTTTTTACAAGTTAATCAGAAGGATTATGAGTAGGACTAAGTGGGCAATTGAAAGCAGTTTAGGGGTTTTGAAAGTTGATGGAGTAAGGAGAAATGTTGGTGGCTAGAAGAGGCATTGGCTAGGCATGGATATGACATAAAAGATCAGTGTGGCTCTTTTCTGAAAGTAGTCAACATTTTTTGAGGCCATACATTAAGCAACAATGATATTGGGCATTTAGAAAAATGTGTAGTACTGTGGACTTCTGACACTTTATCATTAAATCTATAAAATTTAAGACAAAATTACTTTTATGTATTATATTTTCTAATTATAGAAAATATAATAAAAATATAATAATTAGATTATTTTATTCTCATCATGCTATTAAACTTGACTTGATGTCTTAGCCAGTCAGGAAGTTAATGAGTTATTTAAGGGTCAGAAATACTGGTTATATTGTATTACATATTATATTTCTTCATGTTACCCACAGCTAGCAAATATTTGTCTGAAATGCTATTCCTTTCCTAATACCATTAAATTTCTTTACTTTTATGGGAATATTTGCATTAATCATGATTAGTGGCAACCCTGGACTAAGTCTTTTACATGCCTTCATCTGCGGTCTTTCTCTTCTTAGTATGACATGTAATACTTTGCAAAAATGGAAGCCCTCTTAGTCGTCAGGCATTTTCATGAAAAGTATGAGGTTGTGAGTCATATTGCCCATGCCTTATTTATTTCTAACTTGGGACCTTATGCAAATTAATTTCTCTGATCTTCAGTTTTATCACCTCTAAAATCAGTTTTATAATAACCACTTTAAAATAACTTTTATTAGAGTTAAATAATAAAATGTCTATAGAATTTAACCAAGTGCTCAGTACTTGACAAACCTTCATATTATTACTATTAAGAATCTTTCTATATTTTTATAGAATCTTTCTATATTTTAGTTTATTAAAAATATCTTTCTCTTCATTTTTCAAGCTTTGCCTTCTTGCTTAAACCCAATTTATTCTACCACAAATCTGGTAAATTGAGAGTAACTACAGTCCCCCCCTCCCATAATACATCACTCAGTCTTATAGACCCTTGACTTGTTCTTCCTCAGTGAGCTTTTCCTTTGAACTCCAATCCCACAGTCATGCCCCAGTATTTTATTTTACATGGTTAGAGAAATTTCAGTGCTTGAGTTATGGAGATGTTTGGTAGATCTTGGTTTACTTTGCAAAGTGCTCTCTCCATCTGTTACTTTATCTTACTTGGGCTGTCTCTGCCAAGTACCTGGGAAGGCCCAGAGGTTTGGCATTCCCACACAGGGAGCGGAACCCAGAAGACCTGGGTGAAAACCAGGAATCCTGACCTCTAGTTTTATAGGATAGCATTGTTAATGCAATTGAGAAGCCCGTATGTCAGTTCTGGATCTTAGGGGTTCAAGTGATGTTATCATGTTTTCTTTGTTTTGCTTCAACACTGTCTCTTTCTCACTTTGCACTTCAATTTACCTCACTCCTTTGGCTCTTGGAGTCTGGTTTTATTTTCAGATATGTGTTAGTAAGGAGTTCTGCCCCTTTCCATTGTGCACTAAGTCTGTACCAAATTCCCATCACCTTCCAGGAGCTTTCTTTTGGGTGCTCTGATGTACCTCTTCCCCTCCTGTGACTGGGCCTTTGCATATGCCCTAACCCAGCTTCAGATCATCTGCCTTTGAAAGTGGGGTACTATATTTACCTAATAGAAATTATTCTCTAAATCACGACTTGATGTGTCAAGCTTCAAACTCCAGGGACAGAAGCTTCTAAGTCTGGGACTTTAACCTATATATCTCTTCATCTGGCAGTTCATTCATATCCTTTTAAGTTAACCAGTAACCCAGCAAGTAAAGGGGAAAAAACAACATAAAAATACACCATATAAAATATTAGAATTTGAGTTTTCTTTGGAGAGATCTTTTCGAATTAAATACTTTTAAGAATTCCAGTTGAGCTATTTCAATCCTGAAAGATGATGCTGAGAAAGTGCTGCACTCAATATGCCAGCAAATTTGGAAAACTCAGCAGTGGCCACAGGACTGGAAAAGGTCAGTTTTCATTCCAATCCCAAAGAAAGGCAATGCCAAAGAATGCTCAAACTACCGCACAATTGCACTCATCTCACACACTAGTAAAGTAATGCTCAAAATTCTCTAAGACATGCTTTGGCAATACGTGATCCGTGAACTTCCAGATGTTCAAGCTGGTTTTAGAAAAGGCAGAGGAACCAGAGATCAAATTGCCAACATCCGCTGGATCATCAAAAAAGCAAGAGAGTTCCAGAAAAACATCTATTTCTGCTTTATTGACCATGCCAAAGCCTTTGACTGTGTGGATCACAATAAACTGTGGAAAATTCTGAAAGAGATGGGAATACCAGACACCTGACCTGCCTCTTGAGAAACCTGTATGCAGGTCAGGAAGCAACAGTTAGAACTGGACATGGAACAAGAGACTGGTTCCAAATAGGAAAAGGAGTACGTCAAGGCTGTATATTGTCACCCTGCTTATTTAACTTCTATGCAGAGTGCATCATGAGAAACGCTGGACTGGAAGAAGCACAAGCTGGAATCAAGATTGCCAGGAGAAATATCATTAATCTCAGATATGCAGATGACACCACCCTTATGGCAGAAAGTGAAGAGGAACTAAAAAGCCTCTTGATGAAAGTGAAAGAGGAGAGTGAAAGAGTTGGCTTAAAGCTCAACATTCAGAAAACTAAGATCATGGCATCTGGCCCCAACACTTCATGAGAAGTAGATGGGGAAACAGTAGAAACAGTATCAGACTTTATTTTTGGGGCTCCAAAATCAATGCAGATGGTGACTGCAGCCATGAAATTAAAAGACGCTTACTCCTTGGAAGGAAA
This sequence comes from Bos taurus, assembly GCF_002263795.3. Taxonomy (NCBI): domain Eukaryota; kingdom Metazoa; phylum Chordata; class Mammalia; order Artiodactyla; family Bovidae; genus Bos; species Bos taurus. The sequence goes on from NC_037329.1 coordinate 101,464,057, forward strand.
GTTATGTCCAACCCAGATAGCATATTCAAAAGCAGAGACATTACTTTGCCAACAAAGGTCCATCTAGTCAAGGCTATGGTTTTTCCAGTGGTCATGTATGGATGCGAGAGTTGGACTGTGAAGAAACCTGAGTGCGGAAGAATTGATGCTTTTGAACTGTGGTGTTGGAGAAGACTCTTGAGAGTCCCTTGGACTGCAAGGATATCCAACCAGTCCATTTTAAAGGAGATCAGCCCTGGGATTTCTTTGGAAGGAATGATGCTAAAGCTGAAACTCCAGTAATTTGGCCACCCCATGTGAAGAGTTGACTCATTGGAAAAGAGTCTGATGCTGGGAGGGATTGAGGGCAGGAGGAGAAGGGGATGACAGAAGATGAGATGGCTGGATGGCATCACCGACTCGATGGACGTGAGTCTGAGTGAACTCCGGGAGTTGGTGATGGACAGGGAGGCCTGGCATGCTGCGATTCATGGGGTCGCAAAGAGTCGGACATGACTGAGTGACTGTACTGAACTGAACTGACCTTTAAGACTAATGAATTCCTGTTTACTTTGGATATCAGCTTCCTCAGTGCAGTTTTTTCTGACTCCTCATTCCAGGTCATGGTCTTTTGTTATTCTCTGCTTCATAAAATCTAGATCCTTGTTTCTTTTCTTAGAACATTATCTCAGTTTATAATTCTACATTTATTAATAATATTTTGATTAATGTCCCCTTCCCTCATTGCAAGCTCTGAGAGAGAAGGGGCTCTATTGCTTTTTGCTCATTACTTCATCTCCAACCCACCATAGGGTCCAGCTCATAGTGAGAAGTGATTTTTGAGAGTATGAATATAAAGAGCTATTAAGTGAGAGAGCTGAGATTTCAAATCAGATTTGACTCTAAAGGCACTATTCCATGGTAATGATATATTTTTAGCTTATTATAATAATTACCACACTGAATGATCAGAACTTGTCTTGGACATACTTAAAAATAATATATGAATGCTTAGGTTTTCTAGTTTAATCAGACTATTTTTTTCATAATTTGTAGTACTAATGAAATGAAGAATCTTGGTGAGAGAGATGGTGGATGCCTATGGAGAATTTGGGAGGATGAGACCCTTACAGGCAGATCCAGTGATCATCTCTGCCTGTATGTTTGTCTTTGGGAGTTCAGAGGGCAGAGCACAGCCCCTGTTTCCAGTTCTGGAGGACTCAGGCCCCAGGCATTGAGTGGGGCACTGACTGCTTACCTTGCTCCTATTTTGTCCCAGCTGCAAAGTGGAGTAGCCCAGTGAGTCAATAACAATGAATTAGTTCCAGGGGAAGAATATACGCATATCGGAGAAACATTCAGGTGGATTTTGTGTTGTTTGCAGTTGTGCCCAAAAACATTTCAGAGGGGAGCAGAGGAGATTTTGCATTAAAAGTGAGTTGGTTGCTGCTGCTGCTCCGTCGCTTTAGTCGTGTCCGACTCTGTGCGACCTTCTCAGTTCAGTTTAGTTCAGTCACTCAGTTGTGTCCGACTCTTTGCAACCCCATGAATCGCAGCATGCTAGGCCTCCCTATCCATCACCAACTCCCGGAGTTTACCCAAACTCATGTCCATTGAGTTGGTGATGCCATCCAGCCATCTCATCCTCTGTTGTCCCCTTCTTGCTTCTCCCTCTTGCTCTCCCTGTCGCTACTGAAACTCCTAAGATTTTAGTATGTAAATGCTGTCCATAGCCAAGAATCCCTAATGGCATGTGGGTAATGTGTAAGCACAATTCTCTAGTGAAATTGAGGTCATGCACTATTATCTGCAGCCTTTTCTGTCTTCACTATGAAGATTGTAGTATTTTTATGGTATTGTGGTATTTTTATGTAATAGAAAATACAGAAGAATTTTGCTGTATTAATTTCATTGCTTTGCTTTGATGTTAACAAAATGTTGATCTACTATTTTAAAAAAGCATGTGTATTTCTTTTCAAAATCCTAACACTTAAACACCTTAAATACTATTTATTTCCTTTGGTTTTTAATATACCCACTTATATTTTAGTTTGTAGAATAATATCAAGACTACATTTTCTCTATATTTGTCTTGCAGTTTATAACTTTGATTCTTATATATTTAAATGATATTTAATAAGATTAAAGTTGACACTGTATGTTCTATGTCTATAAAGTTGACACTGTATTTATGTTCTATAAGATTAAAGTTGACACTGTATTTATGTTCTATAACACTGTATTTATTGTCTATATGTTCTATGACCTTGAAATTTCTTTGGAAATATGACCCCAGATTAATATCATAGGTTAGATTTACTTCTTTATTTTTACTCATAATTTCCCCAGAATTAGAAATATTTGGGTGCCAGGTGGACAATTGTAGTGCTTGAGAGTGACTTTATGAGCAGCCTGCAGTTGCCTGTTCTGCAGTTGCGTGTTAACCAGAGATTCTGGATGAATGGCAGGATTCATTGTTGCCAATATGTAAGGCAGTTCTCATAATCCTGACTTAAGGCTGAGCTCCTCTTTCATAGTTTTTGTAATGCACACCCAAACCTAAAAATGGTGTGGTCATTTTGAGCATGCCCCTGGCTTTAAATCGTGTATTATCTTGTTTCTTTTTCTTGCCTGATTAGAATAGATGAAACTTTGTAAACCAAGCACAAATTGCTTAGCAAGATTGCATTCAACTAATTTAGCTATGTTTTCATTCTAATCTGAAACATATATATTCTTCCCATCTGCTAGACATACACTTATTTTAGACACTTAAATTGTATTTTGTCTATGTCTGGTGGTTTAGCCTGATTCTGTGTTGTAAACTTCCAAAGTCATTCTAAAGACCTTGAAAACGTCTAGAGTTAGTTCTAATTTAGTGGAAAAACAGTCAATAAATGTGTTGGTTTTTGAAATCTCAGTTTCAAAATCACCTAATTCTCAAATGCCAGATAATAAAATCTGTTTGTTCAAAAACTGACCTTTTACCTATTTCTTTTATCCCATTAACTATAGAGAGCTTTGAAGTTCTTTTATCACTAATTAAATTTCTTAAAGACCACAGTAAATTTATTATTATAATATTAAGTTTTACCTTAGAAAAAAGAAAAATTCAAATGTACTTTTTTGCATAAGGCATTTTATGTTATATATTATATATTCATAATATTATTATGTAGATAAGGTTTTTCATGTTACCAATTGCTAGCAGTATGTTTAGAAGAGTTTGAATTCTATAATTACACACTTTCTTCATCAGGTTCTTCTTGTATATTCACGTGCTTTGAAAAGTCTTTATCTTGAACTCCATTTGTAATCTACACAATAACCTGGGAGAACACAAATAATTAATGGGATGCACTTTAATTCCAAGCTCTACTAAGGGAGTCCTATTTAGTATGTGTGGCTTGGGGAATATCAGTGGTTAGGAAGGGATCTTAGTAGAAGGAAGAAGCCTGTCTGTATATCTGAATGCATGTGATTGAGTCTGGGAAGGAATATGGGTTCCCAAAGTGAGGTCAGAAGTGGGTTGGAACCCAGTACTTTTATAGAAGTATATAACCTTCAACCACACCCTACAATATCTAAAAGAACATGAGGGTCTGATACCAGAAAAGTACAAAGCAAAGCATCTTACCATTAGTGGATTAAGATTGCTTCCCAAAATCATAAATTTAAAAAAATCCCTCCCTTATGACCTAGCAATGCCACTGCTGGGCATATGTGCTAAGTCGCTTCATTTGTGTCCAACTTTTTGTGACCCTATGGACTGTAGGCTCCTCTATCCATGGGATTCTCCAGGCAAGAATACTGGAGCGGGTTGCCATTTCCTTCTTCAGGGAATCTTCCCCATCCAGGGATTGAACCTGCATCTCTTAGGTCTCCTGCAAGGCAGCCAGGTTCTTTACCACTAGTGCCACTGAGGAAACCAAATTGAAAGAGACACAAGTGCTGCTGCTGCTGCTAAGTCGCTTCAGTCGTGTCCGACTCTGTGCGACCCCATAGACGGCAGCCCACCAGGCTCCCCCGTCCCTGGGACTCTCCAGGCAAGAACACTGGAGTGGGTTGCCACTTCCTTCTCCAATGCATGAAAGTGAAGAGTGAAAGTGAGGTCGCTCAGTTGTGTCTGACTCTTAGCGACCCCATGGACTGCAGCCTACCAGGCTCCTCCATCCATGGGATTCTCCAGGCAAGAGTAATGGAGTGGGGTGCCATTGCCCTCTCTGCAGCACAATTTACAAAACCTAGGATGTGGAAGCAACCTAGATGTCCAACAGCAGATGAATGGATAGGGAAGTTTTGGTATGTATACACAATGGAATATTACTCAACTCTAAAAAGAAACACATTCAAGTCAGTTCTAATGAGATAAATGAACCTGGAGCCTATTATACAGAGGGAAGTAAGTCAGAAAGAGAAAGAAAAATACTCTATATATGTGGAGTTTAGAAAGACAGTACCGATGATCCTCCATGCAGGGCAGCAAAGGAGACACATATAAAGAACAGACATTTGGACTCAGCGGGAGAAGGCGAGGATGGGATGATTTGAGAGAATAGCGTTGAAACGTACATTGCCGTATGTAAAATAGATGACCAGTGCAAGTTCAGTGCATGTGGCAGGGCACCCAAAGCTAATGCTCTGGGACAACTTGGAGGGATAGGGAGGTAGGAGTGGGGTTCAGGATATGGGGGACACATTTATAAGTTCAGTTCAGTTCATTTCAGTTCAGTCGCTCAGTCGTGTCCGACTCTTTGCGACCCCATGAATCACAGCACGCCAGGCCTCCCTGTCCATCACCAACTCCCAGAGTTCACTCAGACTCACATCCATTGAGTCAGTGATGCCATCCAGCCATCTCATCCTCTGTCGTCCGCTTCTCCTCCTGCCCCCAATCCCTCCCAGCATCAGAGTCTTCTCCAATGAGTCAGCTCTTCGCATGAGGTGGCCAAAGTACTGGAGTTTCAGCTTTAGCATCATTCCTTCCAAAGAAATCCCAGGGCTGATCTCCTTCAGAATGGACTGATTTGATCTCCTTGCAGTCCAAGGGACTCTCAAGAGTCTTCTCCAACACCACAGTTCAAAAGCATCAATTCTTCGGCGCTCAGCTTTCTTCATAGTCCAACTCTCACATCCATACATGACTACTGGAAAAACCATAGCCTTGACCAGACGGACCTTTGTTGGCAAAATAATGTCTCTGCTTTTGAATATGCTATCTGGGTTGGACATAACTTTCCTTCCAAGGAGTAAGCGTCTTTTAATTTCATGGCTGCAGTCACCATCTGCAGTGATTTTGGAGCCCCAAAAAATAAAGTCTGACACCGTTTCCACTGTTTCCCCATCTATTTCCCATGAAATGATGGGACCAGATGCCATGATCTTCGTTTTCTGAATGTTGAGCTTTAAGCCAACTCTTTCACTCTCCTCTTTCACTTTCATCATGAGGCTTTTTACTTCCTCTTCACTTTCTGCCATAAGGGTGGTGTCATCTGCATATCTGAGGTTATTGATGTTTCTCCCGGCAAACTTGATTCCAGCTTGTGTTTCTTCCAGTCCAGCGTTTCTCATGATGTACTCTGCGTATAAGTTAAATAAGCAGGGTGACAATGTATAGCCTTGATGTACTCCTTTTCCTATTTGGAACCAGTCTGTTGTTCCATGTCCAGTTCTAACTGTTGCTTCCTGACCTGCGTACAGATTTCTCAAGAGGCAGGTCAGGTGGTCTGGTATTCACATCTCTTTCAGAATTTCCCACATTTTATTGTGATCCACACAGTCAAAGGCTTTAGCATAGTCAACAAGGCAGAAATAGATGTTTTTCTGGAACTCTCTTGCTTTTTTGATGATCCAGCGGATGTTGGCAATTTGATCTCTGGTTCCTCTGCTTTTTCTAAAACCAGCTTGAACATCAGGAAGTTCACGGTTCATGTATTGCTGAAGCCTGGCTTGGAGAATTTTGAGCATTACTTTACTAGCATGTGAGATGTGTGCAATTGTGCAGTAGTTTGAGCGTTCTTTGGCATTGCCTTTCTTTGGGATTGGAATGAAAACTGACCTTTTCCAGTCCTGTGGCCACTGCTGAGTTTTCCAAATTTGCTGGCATATTGAGTGCAGCACTTTCACAGCATCATCTTTCAGGATTTGAAATAGCTCAACTGGAATTCCACTGGAGGTGTCCACTAGCTTTGTTCGTAGTGATGCTTTCTAAGGTCCACTTAACTTCACATTCCAGGATGTCTGGCTCTAGGTCATTGATCACACCATCGTGATTATCTGGGACATGAAGATTATCTGAGCCAATTCATGTTGATGTATGGCAAAAACCATCACAATATTGTAATTATCCTCCAATCAAAATAAATTAATTAAAAAAATCCTTCCTTTGAAGTTAAGTCATACTGATTAAACCTGAAATGGGCAACAGGAAGTCCTTATTTGGTCTCTTTCCAAACCTGCAAACACATACACAATCTGGCCAAAATCCTTGATTGAAAGGCTATGGTAGATTGTCATTGCTCTCAGAGTGGGCAAGCTTAAGTCTTTTATATTCTTCCAAGTTGAAATATCTCTGCTCACATACACAAAGTTAATTATTTTTCTTTAACTGATGTGGTATATGCTATTCTTAGCACATGTTCCAAGCATTGTTTTGTAATCACATTTTCTGTCTCTTGACTTTTAACAAAGATCCTCATAGAGAAACAAACAAAAAAGCTTCCTGCTTCAGAAACTAAGGAAGAAACTTTATGGAAAGAGAAAAGTGGCTGTATATACACAATTTATACAGAAGTTTAAAGAAAAGGATCAAATTGTAAGAAGCGGAAAAGAATGAGTTAAAAGAGTCCATGGATCATAAAGCAGGAAAAGTGAATTCCCAGAAATAGGAGACTGAGCAAACCCAAGTGCATGACACTGTGCATGTGTCTTTTCAGTCACGTCCGGCTCTTTGCAACTGTATGGACTGTAGTCCGCCAGGCTCCTCTGTTCCTGGGATTTTCCAGGCAAGAATACTGGAATGGGTTGTCCTTAACCACAATTTTAGTAATTTCTTTCCCTGGACTTTTTTTTGTGTGGTAAACCTACTCAAAATGAAGTATAACACGCATTCAGAACAATAAAACACAAAGTTGTAGTTAATCCCTTCTGGAACCTTCTCATTTCTGTTCCCTTCCTTCTCCCCAGCACTAGCATCTCTCCTGCCATCAAATACTGTGTCATATATGCCTGTGTTCAAAATGCATATGAATACATACAGGGTGTATGACTTTGTGTCTGGCCTCTGTTACTCAAAATTTGTTTGTAAAATTCCTCCATGTTGTATGTAACTATAATAACTTGCATTTCAATTGTAGTTAGTATTTTATTATATGAATAAACTAATTTATTTTTCTATTCCACTGTTAATAGACATTTATATATTAGGCATTCACTCTTGTTCAGCTTTTAGTCTTAGACTAATACATATTAAAGTGGTCACTCTCAGTCCTTTGCTGAAGCATTTTCAATCATCTATGGTTGCATGAAGCTCTAATAGATTCCTCAAGAAAGGCATGGGGACAGTATTCTCTAAATTCTTACATGTTTGACATTGTTTTTTCACAGCTTTGATATGTGAAGGACAGTTTGGCTGCATTAAAATTTTTTGATTTAATACTCAATTGTATTGAGCACTTTTTTAAAAAAATGATATACTATTGATATTTTCTATTTCAGTTTGTTTTTTGAAACAGGAAGGCTAGTCTACTCTCTGTATCTCTCTCTCAATCATTTTTTTTTTCTATGTAAGTTATTTGATCTTCCTTCCTTTACCTCAAAGATTTTTTAAAAAGAGGTCTTATTTTTTTACTAGGATATGTCTTAAAGTTGACATTTTGGGTTAATGTTTCCCAGTTGTCATTGGACTTCTATGTAGGCTGCCATTTTCTTAAAATTTATAGAAAGTTGTCTTGAAGTTCAGTCTTAAATATTATTTCTGTTTCATGGTTTTATTTTACTTCTCTGGATACTACAATCATGTGGATGTTACCCCTTCTTCCCCTGTGCTCCATTTCCCTCACATTCTTTGAAATTGTGCACTACTTTCTCGTTTTTGTCCTCTTGATTGTTTTATACCTTTCTTGACTACCTTAATAAAACTTTGATTTCTATCTCTTTTCCTTTATTTTTCATTTCTGAGATAATTTTGTGTTTTTCTTCCATTTCTTTCTTGTGTTTGGTCAACTTTGTTTTTATTTATTCTTAGTTTGATCCATTTCTGTTTTTAACTTTTGAATTTCCAATTCAAGATACTTTTCTTTCAAGTGCTTCTTTGAGTGTATTTCAGTTCAGTTCAGTATAGTCGCTCAGTAGTGTCTGGCTCTTTTCAACCCCAGGGACTACAGCATGCCAGGTCTCCTTGTCTATCACCAACTCCAGGAGTCTACCCAAACTCATGTCCATTGAGTTGGTGATACCATTCAACCATTTCATCCTCTGTCATTCCCTTATCCTCCTGCCTTCAATCTTTCCCAGCATAAGGGTCTTATCAAGTGAGTCAGCTCTTCGCATCAGGCGGGCAAAGTATTGGAGTTTCAGCTTCAACATCAGTCCTTCCAATGAATATTCCCAGGACTGATCTCCTTTAGGATGGACTGGTTTGATCTCCTTGCAGTCCACGGGACTCTCAAGAGTCTTCTCCAACACCACAGCTCAAAAACATCAATTCTTCGGTGCTCAGCTTTCTTTATAGTCCAACTCTCACATCCATACATGACTACTGGAAAAACCATAGTCTTGACTAGACAGATCTTTGTTTTGAATTATATCATATAATTTTCTTCTGCTTCATGTTGTTTTAGAAGGGGAATTTTCATCAGTTCACATGTGACCAATCTTTATTTTTCTAATATTTTTGGTTAATAACCCTATATGTGTCAATTTTTTTCTTCTGTTCATTTTTGTTGATTTGGGGTTGTTTCTAAGATTCCTAATTCACTAGTGACCTTTTCTATATGTATATCAAAGCTGGTTTCTTTACTCTAGATTTTTTTTTTTTTAATCGTGGACAGAGTTAGGTATCCTCTAATATTTGGTTCCTTTTGTGTTGTGAAAATGTTAGTTACTCAGTCATCTCTGACTCTTTGCGACCCTATGGACTCTAGCCCGTCAGGTTCCTCTTTCCATGGAAGCCCTGGTGTTGTAGGATCCTAAAATTTTTGACTTGCATTTTTTCCTTTTCACTGTTCATCTGACAGGATTTCTCTGTTGGCTCAGATGGTAAAGAATCTGCCTTCAATGCTAGGTGATCTGTGTTCGATCCCTAGGTCGGGAAGATCCCCTGGAGAAGGGAATGGCAACCCATTCCAGTATTCTTCTCTTCAATGATAATACAAATTAGTACTTTTACCTTTTCCTGTGATCTTAGAATTTTATTTATTCCCTTTAATTTTTTACTATCCCACTGTTGTCACATATCTTCATTTTTATGTACTTAAACTCTACAAGAATTGATGCTTTTGAACTGTGGTGTTGGAGAGGACTCTTGAGAGTGCCTTGAACTGCAAGGAGATAAAACCAGTCAACCCTAAAGGAAATCAGTCCTGAATATTCATTGGAAGGACTGATACTGAAGCTGAAATTCCAATACTTTGGCCATCTGATGCAAAGACTGTCTCACTGGAAAAGACCTTGATGCTGGGAAAGATTGAAGGCGGGAAGAGAAGGAGATGACAGAGGATGAGATGGTTGGATGGCATCACCGACCCAATGGGCATGAATTTGAGCTGGTGGGTCAGAGGTTAAAGCATCTGCCTGCAATGCGGGAGACCTGGGTTTGATCTCTGGGTTGGGAAGATCCCCTGGAGAAGGAAATGGCAACCCACTCCAGTATTCTTTCCTGGAGAATCCCATGGACGGAGGAGCCTGGTGGGCTACAGTCCACGGGGTTGCAAAGAGTCAGACACAACTGAGCTACTTCACTTTCACTTTTCACTTTCTGTGAGTTGGTGATGGACAGGGAAGCCTGATGTGCTGCAGTCCATGGGGTTGCAAAGAGTTGGACATGACTGAGCAACTGAACTGAACTGAAACTCTGCAAAACTTCATTTTTATTGTTAAGATAGTCAGTTTTATTGAGTATGCTCAAATACTTACCTGTTTCATTTCTCATCATTCTTTGAATTTCCTTTGAAATCATTTTCCTTCTAGCTCAAGATTAAAAAAATTTCCTTAAGTGTAAACCTACTCATAAAAAAAATCTCTTCGTTGATTTTATCTGAAAATGCCTTTATTTTATCTCTAGTTTTGAAAGATACTTTTGAGTACAGAGTGTGTTTGTGTACTCTTTGTGACCCCATGGACTGCAGTCCGCTGGGCTCCTCTGTCCATGGAATTTTCCAGGCAAGAATACTGGAGTGGGTTGCCATTTCCTTCTCCAGGAGTACCCAGTGGTGGGATGGCAACTACTATCTTAAAGTATTTTAAAATACTCTTGAATCATCTTTGGCTTCCCTTGTTCTGTTGAAAGGTTGGTTGTGATTCATACTATTCCTCCTTCAAGTACAGTATATCTGCAATTCCCTCTGACTTCTTTAATGATTTTCTCTTCATCTTTGATTTTCTGCAGTTACTTTATGATATACATGTGTGTGGCTTTCCTATTATTTATACTGCATGTGGGTTGCAATGCTTTTTGAATTTGTGGTTTGATGTTTATTGATGTGGAAACTTCTCAACCTTTATCTCTTCAATTATTGCTTCTTCACCATTTTCTCTCTATTCCTGAATGGTATGGCAATTTACATTTTATAATTTTTCCCTTTTATTTTCTGTGTATCTTATGCTATTTTCCATACATTTAAGCTCGTCCATTGTCATCCAGGTTCTTTCCTTTGAATGTCTTCTAGTTCAGAAATTATTGCTGTGTCTGTGACTGATTTCTTCATCATATGCATTTCTGGTAGGTAAGTTTTTAATGTCCATCATTTCTGTTGAGTTTGGGTCATATTGTCATAGTTTCATTTGCCCATTTCTGTTTGTTTTGATTTTTGAGTATCAGACACCTTTAAAAAATAAAAGTTTCTTTAAAAAATACAAGTCTGATATGAATCTCAAGAGTGATATTATCTTTTCCCAAAGAGAATCCATGCTGACATCTTGCAAGCACTGTCAGTGGCATATCACCTTATTCCAATTACGATTAAGATGATTCAGAGTTTATCTTTGGTCTTTGGAAGGTCAAGTCTATTTCTAGTTCACTCTCATTACTCAGATTCGCAATGAAAATCCTGGTGTGTTTACAGAACCTGTTCTTTGGCTGGATTCTTGGCTTCAGTTTTAGTTCTTTTTGTCTTAGTTTCTTAGCCTCTTCTTTTAAAATTGTCTGACAGCTAGAGTTTCAGGAGAAAATGAACTCCAAATGCTAGGCTCTTCTCCATGTATCTTTCTTATCTTGAATCTTGATTCCATTATTCTTCACTATATTTTTAAACATAGATGATTTCAAAGACACCTAAAAAATATTTTATCGTATTTTCTAGTGTTTTTCTTCCCCCAGCTGGAAGATTGTTCCGCATATCATTCATCATTACTGAAACTCATCTGCTGTGAGGTTGTTGTTGTTCAGTCACCCAGTTGTATCCAGCTCTTTGCAATGCCATAGACTGCAGCATGCCAGGCTTCCCTGTCCCTCACCATTTCCCAGAATTTGCCCAAGTTCATGTTCATTGCATCAGTAATCTGTCCAGCCATCTCATCCTCTGATGCCCTCTTCTCCTTCTGCCCTCAATCTTTTCCAGCATCAGGGATTTTTTCTAATGAGTCAGCTGTTCACATTAGATGACCAAAATACTGGAGTTTCAGCTTCAGCATCAGTCCTTCCAGTGAATGTTCAGGGTTTATCTCCCTTAAGATTGACTGGTTCGATCTCCTTGCTGTCTTTCATGAGTCTTTCTCAGCCACATTTTGAAGGCATTGATTCTTTGGCATTCTGCCTTCTTTACAGTCCAGCTATTACAACTGTAGTGACCACTGGGAACGTCATAGCCTTGTCTATATGGACTTTGTCGACAGGCTAATGTCTCTGCTTTTCAGCACACTGTCTAGGTTTGTCATTGCTTTCCTGCCAAGAAGCAATTATCTTCTGATTTCATGGCTGCAGTCACCATCCAGGGTGATTTTGAAGCCCAAGAAAAGGAAATGTGTCACTACTTCCACCCTTTCCCCTTCTATTTGCCATGCAGTAATGGGGCCGGATGCCATGATCTTAGTTTTTTAGTATTTAGTCTTAAGGCTCTTTTACTCTCCTCCTTCACCCTCATCAAGAGGTTCTTTAGTTCCTTTTCTCTTTCTGCCATTAGAGGGGTATCATTGGTTGTTGATATTTCTCCCACCTGTTCTTGATTCCAGCTTGTAACTCATCCATCCTGGCATTTCTCATGAGGTGCTCCATGTGTAAGTTAAAAAAAAAAACAGGGTGACAGCAGACAGCTGTCTGCTCTGAGAAGAAGTACATAAAACTTAGATTTTTATTTTTATATGTAGGGTGTAACACCTATTGAATAATTTAAAACAGTGTATTTTTGTTGAAAACTCTGATGTATTTTTTTGAATTGCATTTTTTGCCTAGAAACTTGAATTCCTTCAGTGTCTGCAAAAGTCCAGTGTTTTTTCTGGTCTTCCTACTCCTTCGTGGTTTTCTACCATTCACTTTTTCCCATCTTTCCTTCTTTATTTACTTTATACCCTCTGCTTATGTGTTTTCACATGCATTTGGGTTTCTTATTTTTAAACTCTCTTTGTGTCCAAAAATATCTGAAGTACTAGTTGATTTTCCCAAAGTCAAATACTTTTTATATTAATGCATATTGTTCACCACCATCTTATTCAAGTGCCATTTTCTGTCTAAAAGACTGTGATTCCTTTGAGTTTGGAATTAATTGGTCTGTAGTGCAAGAACAAGTCTTAATTATTGTATCAGAATAGATCCCTATCAGAGAATTTGCTCCCTTCTGGTTGTCTCACTGTGCTGAAAATTACCTGGCTGTAGATTAATGTGTTGCAATCCATTGTATGTGTTTGTTAATGTTGTAGGAACACACAAACAGGAATGAGGCAACCTTTTGGGAAAGTGATTAAACTAATTTTGACCAGAGGACAAATGTTTGAAATCTTTGAAACATAGGTTATCTTGAATTATTGCTAGCTACTCTTTGACTTTTTTTTCAGAAAGAGAAATTAAGGAAACAATTCCATTCACCATTGCAACGGAAGGAATAAAATACTTAGGAATATATCTACCTAAAGAAACTAAAGACCTATATATAGAAAACTATAAAACACTGGTGAAAGAAATCAAATAGGAATATGTAGTAAATTTAACCTATATAGGCAAGACTAGAAGTTAAAAGGTAGAAGTTGAGTCAGAATACCTCTGAAAGGTATTATTAAAATATCAGTGCATAATGGCTTTAAAAATCATATATACAGAGTGCTACTGCTGGTTGTTGTAAATCAGTAGGTGCATTTTTAGAGTCACTAAATATTTAGTACTCATTATCATTGCATAGTGCAAAAACTGAATAATTCTATAATGTTTTCTCAAAATTAAAAATTGAATGAGTTAATATTTTTATTAAATTACAATCCTTAATTTAAAGTCATTAAAGTCAGTGTTAGAGAACTGAGGTAAATGTTGCAATTTCAATGACAAAAATGCATGATTATTCTTCATTTTTGGAAGCCCACCAACTAGAGAATATATTACGCTCTGAATGCAACTAGACAAGTCATCCAATTCAGTGATTTCTAGCTGGTTAAATATATCTTTGGGCAGATTTAACCTTTTTATGACTTATTCTTGATCTCTGTTTCATAGGGATTATATAATTGCTTATTTTTAACTGAAAATTATGAGAGGAATAAAATCCAAAAGTCATTCAAATGTCCAGGTCTATCCGTTTACATGCAGCTAAGTGAGAGGAATTAATAAAAGCTTAGAAAGTCTTCATTCATTTTCAAATAAAACTGCTAGTGGAGAATTGCCTTATTGTACAAACCTAAATAGATTATGTCCTTTATTGGAAAATGTCCAACTCTTTGATTTTTGTCATCTTTCATTTCATTGCTTATATTTTGTGTCAGATAGGATTTTAAAGGAAATTATAACCATTTTCTTACAACAGTGAGCTGATCTGATTTAAAACTATTGAGAAAATAAACATCTCTGTTTAAATAGACATGCATAAATAAAGCTAGATACTGTGTGAGTGACCCTTTGACACCTGTAAATCCTATTTGTATTTTGTTTAGTATCTGTTTAGGCTCCTGGGAACTATGGGAGCCACTAGAATGCCTTCCAATGAGACAGGGGCATAAGCAACCCAGCTGTGTGCTCTTTGTGCCAGTAAGAGGACCTGTGCCCACTGGCTGCCCTCCAGAAATGTGCATGGTAAACAGAAAGTTATTTATGACTTTCCTAGAAGGGAAATTTTTGCTAAGAGAACACATATGAATAGGATCATTATTCCCATTTCTCAGAAATGGTCTGCCCAAGAAAGGCATGTAGACTTCATTCTTTGCTTTTAAAAGCATAAGTTTAGGAAGGCTGTCAAGTGTAGTTTTTTGTACATGAAGAGTATTACTGAAATGGTTACTTTAGTTGCAGATTAAAACAGTAATAGGTTGACTTGGTAATGGGTAGAAACAATGAGACATTCCAAACCTCTCAGTGTGTGTGGTCATGTCTACCAGTTTGAAATTTGTTTGTCTTTGTGCATGCACACACACACGCATGCACACACACACCCCAACTCAAATATCAGTGGCTTAAAGCACAAAAACAAGTTATCTCACATAAAAACATGACTATTGTGCTTCAGCAAAGAGGCTCCACTAATTATCATCACTTAGGAATATGGGCCAGTGAAGAAGCTCTTATCACTTTCATTTTTCAGGGAAAGGGACCAAAGGAGTAGCAGATCTTATGCTGGCATTTCAAGCTGGTACCCAGAAGTACCACATGCGGCTTTTGCTCACATTTCATTGGTTAGGTAAATCACATGGCGCACCCAAGTTCAAAGGGCAGAGATGTGTCATCCTATCCTGTATCATTTGTATATCATACATGTATTTAATATAGTGCTTTTCCAGCTGTTAAAAGTAACCTCAGTTCCTTCTAGAAAATTTGAAAATGTGAAATGAAGACAAAATAGGCAGCACACAGAGTTAGTTACCATTAATATTTTGACACATTTTCTTTTATTTTCTCACACATATGCATTTGTAGGTATATCATACATTTGTCCTCCATATTATGTGGATACTTTGTATTCCATAAATATTCTTTGTGAATATAATTATTTACATGAACTTCCAGATGCTCAAGCTGGTTTTAGAAAAGGCAGAGGAACCAGAGATTGAATTGCCAACATCCGCTGGATCATGGAAAAAGCAAGAGAGTTCCAGAAAAACATCTATTTCTTCTTTATTGACTATGCCAAAGCCTTTGACTGTGTGGATCACAATAAACTGTGGGAAATTCTGAAAGAGATGGGAATACCAGACCACCTGACCTGCCTCTTGAGAAACCTGTATGCAGGTCAGGAAGCAATAGTTGGAACTGGACATGGAACAACAGACTGGTTCCAAATAGGAAAAGGAGTACTTCAAGGCTGTATATTGTCACCCTGCTTATTTAACTTATATGCAGAGTACATCATGAGAAACGCTGGGCTGGGAGAAGCACAAGCTGGAATCAAGATTGCTGGGAGAAATTAAGTAACCTCAGATATGCAGATGACACCACCCTTATGGCAGAAAGTGAAGAGGAACTAAAAAGTCTCTTGATGAAAGTGAAAGAGGAGAGTGAAAAAGTTGGCTTAAAGGTCAACATTCAGAAAACTAAGGTCATGGCACATGGTTCCATCACTTCCTGGAAAATAGATGGGGAAACAGTGGAAACTGTGTCAGACTTTATTTTGGGGGGCTCCAAAATCACTGCAGATGGTGACTGCAGCCATGAAATTAAAAGTCGCTTACTCCTTGGAAGGAAAGTTATGACCAACCTAGATGGCATATTAAAAAGCAGAGACATAACTTTACCAACAAACATCCATTTAGTCAAGGCTATTGTTTTTCCAGTGGTGATGTATGGATGTGAGAGTTGGACTGTGAAGAAAGCTGAGCGCCAAAGAGTTGATGCTTTTGAACTGTGGTGTTGGAGAAGACTCTTGAGAGTACCTTGGACTGCAAGGAGATTCAACCAGTCCATTCTAAAGAGGATCAGTCCTGGGTGTTCACTGGAAGGACTGATGCTAAAGCTGAAACTGCAGTACTTTGGCCACCTCATGTGAAGAGTTGACTCATTGGAAAAGACTCTGATGCTGGGAGGGATTGGGGGCAGGAGGAGAAGGGGATGACGGAGGATGAGATGGCTGGATAGCATCACTGACTCGATGAACATGAGTTTGAGTAAACTCTGGGAGTTGGCGATGGACAGAGAGGTCTGGCGTGCTGCGATTCATGGGATCGCAAAGAGTCGGACATGACTGAGTGACTGAACTGAACTGAACAGCTAAATATTGTCCCATTACCTAGATGCACAGTATTGTTCAATTAACTAATCCCTTTTTTAAAAATTTAGGTGTTTTTAGTATTTCACTATAATAATAATCCATGGACATTTTTATATATACATCTTAGCATGTTGATGTGAATATTTTCTTAGAGTACATTTTTAGAAATAGGCTTATTGATAAAAGTTATTTGATCATTTCTTAATAAATTTGATACATATCATCAAATTTCCTGCTAAAAATTATATAAATTTATATTTCTATTTGCTTTGTGTGAGAGTATCTCACCAATTTCTCATTTAAAGTATAATTTTAGTTCAGTTCAGTTCAGTTCAATTCAGTCGCTCAGTCGTGTCCAACTCTTTGTGACCCCATGAATCACAGCACGCCAGGCCTCCCTGTCCATCACCAGCTCCCGGAGTTCACTCAAACTCACGTCCATCGAGTCAGTGATGCCATCCAGCCATCTTGTCCTCTGTCGTCCCTTTCTCCTCCTGCCCCCAATCCCTCCCAGCGTCAGAGTCTTTTCCAATGAGTCAACTCTTCGCATGAGGTGGCCAAAGTACTGGAGTTTCAGCTTTAGCATCATTTCTTCCAAAGAAATCCCAGGGCTGATCTCCTTCAGAATGGACTGGTTAGATCTCCTTGCAGTCCAAGGGACTCTCAAGAGTCTTCTCCAACACCACAGTTCAAAAGCATAAATTCTTTGGTGCTTAGCTTTCTTCACAGTCCAACTCTCATATCCATACATATAAAGTACAGTTTACCAGTTTGCAAATGAATAACACCTCATTTGTTGTTATGTGTCTATTAAATAATTAGTGAGAGTGACCATTTCTACATGTTTACTGACTACTTTATGGGTGATTTGTGTATCTATAGACTTTTTCTTTTTTTTCCCCAAGAGTTTAGTTTTTATGATTAATTTTAAAATATCCTTCTGTACTTTATAGTATTACTTTTAAATACCAACATTTTCCTTACAGTCTTTCCTTTGACTTTTTTTTAATATTAGACATTTTAAAAATTGTGTAATCATTAAAACTGTTTTTACTTCACAATTTCTTCCTCAATATTATGCTTGGATAGAGCTTCTGTACTCCAAAATAATATATTTACTTACATGTTATTTCTGGTTCTTTCATGATTTCTTTTTATTTTAACATTGATCTTTAATCCATTTGAAATTAATTTGGGAGCAGGATAAGATACAATTTTCTGCCTTATGTTCCCAAATAGTTAAACTAGTTTTCACAAGTTTATTCATTAATCTATATTGAATCTTCTGGAGTCTAAATCATCAAAAATGTAGATGTATCCCTCAACAAAACCGTCAGAGAGATCCCACCAGAGATCTACATTAAAAATTATTGTGCTACTTTGTAGAAGTTATTCATACAGAACTTTATTGGCATAGCTAAGAAAATATTCTTAAGTGATTTGGTCGAGGTATTTTGTGGCTTATAGCAGATTAGAAACTGCACAAAGAGGGGCTGAATAAAGAGCAGAAAGTGCTGTAATTATTATAAGTAGAAGGAGACTGAAAAACTGAAGAGTGGACAAAGTTGTACTATTCGACTGTAGTATTCATAATTTTTACCAAGCCCCTGAGGGAGGAAAAAAAAAGTTTCATTATCTTTACTCTTTTTTGTTTAGGAAGCTCATTCATTTTGGTATTTGGCAAAACTAATACAATTATGTAAAGTTTAAAAATAAAATAAAATTAAAAAAAATAAAAAGGTTTAAATCAACAGGCTTTGATGAAAGAACTGAAAAAATATGGTAAAATGAAAAGGATTTTGGAGTCAAACCAACTTGGATTTCAATTTGAGGTTCTTAACCTAAAGAATCCATGACGTTGGGGACAGGGTTAGGTTATTTTAGACTGATTTTACTCATCATAAAATGAGGATGATAAACAATCTTTGTACGTCCTTGTTGTAATCAAAGTGATATACAGTCTCATCAGGTTCATCTTTATCCACCTCCTCCTAACCTCCAAGCCTGTCTGAAGATGATTTCTTGAAAATTCCACATAGATATGGCATTCTCCTCAGCAATTTCAGGAGCTGTTTGTTTGTGGTTTATAATTAAGCCAAATGGTTCTTAAACTAGAAGAAAAGTTAAGTCTTATTTCATCAATAGATCTTAGTTAACAGAGTCCAGTTGGAGACACAAGAATACTGGCATAGATCCTGGAGCTATAGGGCAAAGAAGAAATAACTAAGACCCTAGGGCCAGAAAGATAGAATCTGATTCTTGGTCCTATCACTGAGCAATTAGCTGAATACTCCACTGACCAGCTCCTACTTGAGCTCTATTTTTGTCCATCTGTCAAAGAGAGACGATACCCAACATGCAGAGCTATTGTGAGGATTTGGCACAAATAAGTAGGTTAATCTAGAAATATACTTGAAGAATGTGGCAACCTAGAGGGGTTCTCAAGTGATAATTTAGTGGTTGTATGTTTTATTTTTGTTAGTCTTTTTACTTTAGCCTAATTTGATGTGGGTCAAAGTAAAGAATGACTCAGGCATAGCTTTTAAATACAGAAGAATTATTTGCTTGATATAGTCATATACAGAATAAACTTTAAAGAATTATTCGTTTTAGGAGTATTCCTAAAAATGCCTAAATACTTGTGAAAACATTTTGCAAGTATAATCTCTACAATCTAAAGCCACACAATGCAAACACAGATGAAGGTCAAGCAAGAACACATAAGTAAAGAGGAAGACTTTCCCTCACTCTCATTTTTATGCTCAGACTGTGAATGTCAATTAGCTCAATCAAGTCTTGCAGATAATGTCAGCTGTCAATCATTCCTAGGTAGTGATGTGTGAAGTTTGTCAGCAGGCAATGGACTACTTCAGTGATGAATGAAATAATGAGGACACAGAAGCCTGAACAAAATTTCCCTTTTTCTGGTAAATTCCTCTCAACATAGGAGTTTAGGAGAGGGAGAGAAAAATATCACATTAAAATTTGTTTTACAGCAGTGTTCATTTAATGCCATGTCTACTTGAAAACATTCATCCTTTAACCTTGTAGTTTTTAAAATTAATACAAATGGCAAATAATTGTGTGTGTTAGTTGCTCAGTCGTGTCTGACTCTTTGCGACCCCATGGACTATATATAGCCTACCAGGCTCCTCTGTTCATGGAATTCTCCAGGCAAGAGTATTGGGGTGGGTTGCCATTTCCTTCTCCAAAGGATCTTCCCTATCCAGGGATTGAACCTAGCCCATCTCCTGCATTGCAGGTGATGCTTTACCACCTTAATTATTTGCCTGCAGTTGTAGGCACATAATTAAGCATCATAATTTTCATCTGTACTAGTCAGTGTAAGCAACATTAGCTACTACAAGAGGTAAGACCCCAAACGCAACGTGCTTTTTACAACTAAGGCTCATACTAACTGTGGGTAGTGTCACGCCTCTGCATAGCTGTCTTCCATTCAGTGACTCGTGTATATTGGCATCCATCTGGTGACAACAAAATCTGGAACTATGTTGGGATGTTTAAAAGCTAGGACTAGAAACAACTTACATTATTTCTACTTACATCCTGTTTTTCAGAACCCTGTAACTTTAACTCAGTTTAACTGTAAGGGAGGTAGGGAAATGTAAAAGAACTCTTAATAGTCTCTGCTATATTAACCAGACTTGTTTTATTTGAACAGTCTTTTAAAATCTAAGGTTTTAACTATATCATATCAAGTTGAGCCATGGTTTGAAAATACTAGTCACAAGTTTGAGGGCATTTAATATGTGTAGGCTAGATAGATTCTTTATATATATTACTTTATTTGAAAAATTAAGAAAATGCTATTCATGTGATAAAATATTCAAACAGTAAAGAAAGGTATAATATTAAAAGTAATTAGTTCTTTTCCCTTTGCTCTGATCTCTGTTGTTGTTCTGTTCTTTGCCACCATGTGGACTGTAGCATGCCAGGCTTCCCTGTCCTTTACCGTCTCTGGAGTTTGCTCAAACTCATGTCCATTGAGTTGGTGATGCCAACCAGCCATTGCATCCTCTGTCGTCCCCTTCTCCTCCTGCCCTCAATCTTTCCCAGCATTCAGGGTCTTTTCTAATTTACTACATCCATTGATGACAACTATTTTTTTTTTTTTTTCCGGCTAAAACAACACTTATTTATTAAGTCAGTTCTGGAAGGCAGAAGTCTGAAATCAAGATGTCAGGTCTGGCTTTCTTCTGGAGGCCTTAGGGGAGAATCCTTTCCTAGACCTCTCTAGCTGCAAACAGAGGCTACTTAGATTGCCTGGAAAATGGTCCTTTCCTTCAACTTCAAAGGACATCACTGTAGACTCTGTTTCCATCATCCCATCCTATTTGCTGATCCTGAGCCTCCTGCCTGCTTCTTCTTATTTTATTTTTAATTTTTTTTCAATGTTTTATTGTTTTTTAATATAATTTTTTCATTTTCTAAATTGAAGTATAGTATATACAAGTGTTTCAGGTATACAGCAAACTGATTTAGATATGTTCTTTTTCAGCCTTTTTTCCATTATAGGTTATTACAAGATACTGAATATAGTTCCCTGTACTATACAGTAGGTCTCTGTTGCTTATCTATTTTATACATAGAAGTATAAATCTGTTAATCCCAAATTCCCAATTTATTTCTCTCTCTGCTTTACCCTTTGGTAATTTTAAGTTTCTTTTCTGTGTCTGTGAGTTTATTTCTGTTTTGTAAATAAGTTCATTTGTATTATTTTTTTAAGATTCCATGTATAAGTGTTATCATATGATATTTGTCTCACTTACTTCTGACTTAGGTCACTTAATATGATGATCTCTAGATGTATTCTTATTGCTACAAATGGCATTATTTCATTCTTTTTTATGGTTGATTAATATTCCATTACATGTATGTATATACATATTTCCTTTATACATTTGCCCGTTGATGGACATTTAGGTTGCTTCCGTGTCTTAGCAAGGAAATGTCAACTCACTCCAGCATTCTTGCCTGGGAAATCCCACAGACAGAGGAGCCTGGTGGGCTACAGTTCACAGTGTCTCAAAGAGACAAACAATTTAGTGACTGAACCACAGCAGCAACAACAACAACAACAACAACAACATCTTAGCTTCCACATCTTATAAATAGCGCTGCAGTGAACATTCACAGCTACTCCCCCTTTTTAAAATTTTTTATATTTTTATTGAAATCTAGTTCATTTATAATATTATATTGGTTTCGGGTACATAGCAGTGATTAAATATTTTTATATATTATACTCCATTTAAAGTTATTATAAAATATTGGCTATATTCCCTATACTGTATAATACATCTTTATAGCTTATTTATTTTATACTGTTGTTTATGTCTCTTAATCTTCAACCCTGTCTTTCTTTTTTTTTTTTCAACCCTGTCTTTCCCTTCTACCTTTCCTCTCCCCACTGGTAACCACTAGTTTGTTCTGTATATGTGCATCTGTTTCTGTTTTACCTTATTCATCTGTTTCATTTTTTAGATTCCACATATAAATGATAATACAGTTTATTTCTTTACCTATCTGACTTATTTCACTAAGCATAACAACATCTGGGTCCATCTATGTTGTTTCAAATATGTCATTCATTTTTATGGAAATAGTTCATTCTTCTTTATGACCAAGCAATATTTCATTGTTAATCACTCAGTTGTATATGATTGACTTTTTGTGATCCCATGGACTGTTGCCTGCCAGGTTCATCAGTCCATGGAACTCTCCAGGTAAGAATATTAGCAGTAGGATTGCATTCAATTCTCCAGGGGATCTTCCCAAACCAGGGATTGAACCCAGGTCCTTTTGCATTGCAGATAGATTCTTTACCATCTGAGCCACCAGGGAAGCCTACCACATATTTTTTATTCATTCATCTGTTGCTGGACAATTAAGTTGTTTTCATATCTTGACTACTGCAAATAATGCTATTATAAACATGGGAGTGCAGGTATCTTTTTAAAATATTTTTGTTTTCATCAAATATATACCCCATAGTAGAAATTCTAGATCATATGGTTGTTCTATTTTCAATTTTTCAAGGAACCTCCCCAAAATGTTTTTCATAGTGACTATGGAAATTTAGATTCCCACCAAGTATGCTGGGACAGTTGTGGGGAAACTGACCACTCGGCAGTTTCAGTCTGCTTCCTTTGCCTTGTTTTGGGACTGAACAAGCATGTGTGCACTCTTCACAAGCAGAGTCTAACTTTCTTACAGCTCCATTGTCAGTCCCACTGGTTTTCAAACCAGCTAAGTGTATCTTGGTGTCATACACCCTAGATGGGGATTCAACTGCCCACCCCCTGGGAAGGGTTGTCCAGCCTGTGTAGTCCCACTCCTCTTCTGTGTCCCCTCCTAGGGGCTCAGTGCCAGTCTAACTGCTTCTGTTCCCTTTCTGCCTGCCTACTTGTGGGTCTTCTTCCAGTCTCTGTTTTCAGTGAGAATTGTTCCATGTTGTTGAATTTTGGATGTGTTTATGTGGGTTGGAGAAGGCAATGGCAACCCACTGGTAGGCTGCAGTCCATGGGGTTGCTAAGAGTTGGACATGACTGAAGCGACTTCACTTTTACTTTTCACTTTCATGCATTGGAGAAGGAATTGGCAACCCACTCCAATATTCTTGCCTAGAGAATCCTGTGCACAGAGGAGCCTGGTGGGTTGCCGTCCATAAGGTCGCACAGAGTTGGACATGACTGAAGCGACTTAGCATGCATGCATGCATGGGGGTTGGTGAGCTCCACATTTTCCTGCTCTTTCATCTTGATCTCCTCCTCACGACCACTGTTAAGATTCTTGTTTTCTCTCTCTAAAAAATGTATCACAATCCATTAACCCTTACCTGTAGATCCTTTGTTTATTTTATAAAAATGGAATGATTTTAATATGCCATTCTATACATTTTTAAGTGAGTAATATAGAGTTAATTTTGCATAAATACATATAAATTTAGAGTGATATTCACAGTGTTTGACAAGTTAACATTAGAGCATGAGAACTGACCAATCAGAATAGATGCTGGATGTAGGATGGGAGAATGGTCCGGGAGCCCCAGGTGTGGCAAAAATCACCGTAATTAGGGCAATATTATAAATAAATTGGGTCAGGGCATGTACCCAAAGAAGTAGATAAAGTGTGGCTGTAAGAGGAATATAGAGTATATGCTTTGGATAGCGGCTATTTTCCAAGTAATACAAATGTTTTTCAGTATTTTAACAACTGGGCCATAGGGTTATAACAGTACTGGATGTACTTCAGTCTATTTAAAGATGGTATAGCAGAATAGTACCATAATTTTACAATAAATAAAGGTATTGATACATAATTAAGTTGTCCTTTATATCTAAAATTGTAGGAAATGCAGCATATTAGAAAATAAAAGCAAACCACAAAAACAAAAAACACAAATGAAAAAGAAAGCTTGTGTATATAATTTGGTGAAACATTGAGAGATTATCCATAAGACAAATTCCTAGCTGTGGAATTGCCAAGTCAGTTTTTATTTTGATTGATATTTGTTTGAAAATGTCAAGTCAGTTTATAGTCATCCAAAGTGAAGAAATATTTTCCATATCTTATCCAACAGTTTGCATTATTACATTAAAAAACATAACTTTACTCAATTTGATAATTGAAAGATTAAGGAAATATCCATTCTTGCTTAGTCATCATTTTGTAATAGTTGAAAACTTGTTAGATTTGGAGACATTTAGAGATAGAACATTATATCTACTACTGTGGGCAAGAATGAAATGGAGTAGCCATCATAGTCAACAAAAGACTCCAAAATGCAGTACTTGGATGCAGTCCCCAAAACGGCAGAATGATCTCTGTTCGTGTCCAAGGCTAACCATTCAATATCACGGTAATCCAAGTCTATGTCCTGACCAGTAATGCTGAAGAAGCTGCAGTTGAACAGTTCTCTGAAGACTTACAAGACCTTCTAGAACTAACACCCAAAAAAGATATCCTTTTCATTATAGGGGGCTGGAATGCAAAAGTAGGGAGTCAATAAATAGTTGGAGTAAGGGGCAAATTTGGTCTTGGAGTGCAGAATGAAGCAGGGCAAAGGCTAACTAATAGAGTTATGCCAAGAGAATACACTGGTCATAGCAAACACCCTCTTCCAACAACACAACAGAAAACTCCACACATGGACATCACAGGATGGTCAATACTGAAATCAGATTGATTATATTCTTTGTAGCCAAAGATGGAAAGACAAGACTGGAAGCTGACTGTGGCTCAGATCATGAACTCCTTATGGCAAAATTAAGACTTTTAAATTGAAGAAAGTAGGGAAAACCACTAACCATTCAGGTATGACCTAAATCAAATTCCTTATGATTATACAATGGAAGTGAGAAATAGATTCAAGGGATTAGATCTGATAGAGTGCCTGATGAACTATGGATGGAGGTTTGTGGCCTCGTACAGGAGGCAGTGATCAAGACCATCCCCACGAAAAAGAAATGCAAAGAGGCAAAATGGTTGTCTGAGGAGGCCTTACAAATAGCTATGAAAAGAAGAGAAGCTAAAGGCAAAGGAGAAAAGGAAAGATATACCCATTAGAATGCAGAGTTCCAAAGAATAGCAAGGAGAGATAAGAAAGCCTTCCTCAGTGATCAGTGCAAAGAAATAGAGGAAAACAACAGAATGGGAAAGACTAGAGACCTCTTCAAGAAAATTTGAGATACCAAGAGATATTTTCATGCAAAGATGGGCACAATAAAGGACAGAATGGTATGGCTGTAACAGAAGCAGAAGATATTAAGAAGACATGGCAAGAATACACAGAAGAACTGTACAAAAAAGTTCTTCATAACCCAGGTAATCACAATGGTGTGATCACTCATGTAGAGCCAGACATCCTGGAATGTAAAGTCAAGTGGGCCTTAGGAAGCATCACAACGAACAAAGCTAGTGGAGGTGATGGAATTCCAGTTGAGTTATTTCAGATCCTAAAACATGATGCTGTGAAAGTGCTGCAGTCAATATGCCAGCAAATTTGAAAAACTCAGCAGTAGCCACAGGACTGAAAAAGTTCAGATGCCAAAGAATGCTCAAACTACCACATAATTACACTCATCTCACAGGCTCACAAAGTAATGCTCAAAATTCTCCAAGCCAGGCTTCAATGGTACGTGAATCGTGAACTTCCAGATGTTCAAGCTGGATTTAGAAAAGGCAGCGGAACCAGATATCAAATTGCCAACGTCCGTTGGATCATCAAAAAAGCAAGAGAGATCCATAAAATTGTCTACTTCTGCTTTATTGACTATGCCAAAGCCTTTGACCGTATGGATCACAAAAAAAGTGTGGAAAAATTTTCAAGATATAGGAATACCAGACCACCTGACATGCCTCCTGAGAAATCTGCATGTAGGTCAAGAAGCAACAATTAGAACTGGACATGGAAAAACAGACTGGTTCCAAATCGGGAAAGGAGTACATCAAGGCTGTATATTGTCACACTGCTTATTTAACATATGCAGAGTACATCATGAAAAATGCTTGGCTGGATGAAGCACAAACTTGAATTAAGATTGTCAGTAGAAGCATCAATAACCTCAGATATGCAGTTGACACTACCCTTATGGTAGAACGTGAAGAACAACTAAAGAGCCTCTTGATGAAAGTGAAAGAGAAGAGTGAAAAATCTGTCTTAAAGCTCAACATTCAGAAAACTAAGATCATGGCATCTTGACAGTCTTTATTTTGGGGGGCTCCAGAATCACTGCAGATGGTGACTGCAGCCATGAAATTAAAAGACGCTTGCTGCTTGGAAGAAAAGTTATACCAACCTAGACAGCATATTAAAAAGCAGAGACATTTCTTTGCCAACAAAGGTCCATCTAGTCAAGGCTATTATTTTTCCAGTTGTCCTGTATGGATATGAGGATTGGACTATAAAGAAAGCTGAGCACCGAAGAATTGATGCTTTTGAACTGTGGTGTTGGAGAAGACTCTTGAGAGTACCTTGGACAGCAAGGAGATCCAACCAGTCCATCCTAAAGCAAATCAGTCCTGAATATTCATTGGAAGCACTGATGCTGAAGCTGAGCTGACACATTTGAAAAGACACTGATGCTGGGAAAGATTGAAGACAGGAGGAAAGGGGACAACAGAGGATGAGATGGTTGTATGGCATTGCTGACTCAATGGATGTGAGTTTGATCAAGCTCCGGGAGTTGGTCAGAAAAGCCTGGAGTGCTGCAGTCCATGGGGTTGCCAAGAGACAGACACAACTGAGTGACTGAACTGAACTGAGTTAGACTGGTTGCTTGTATTTGGATTAATTACTATGAGTTTGTCTTCTCAAGTGTAAAATGGAGATATTATAAATGTCAAAACAATATTGTCTGGTTTGTTCTTCCAGATTAATTTTAGAATGATTTTCTAAGGCTCCTCAAAATTCGCAGTAAAGTTTTTATTTGAAATATATTAAATATTTAAATCAAACTTCTCAAGAACTTTGTTAATAGACTTCCTGAGTCCGTGGGATATCTATATTAAATCAATCCCTGTTTTATATCTCTGAATAAAGTATGTTTTTCTTGAGATTTACTGAGTTTTGTATTAGCGTTCTACAAGGTAAGTGTGTTTTATTGTTGCTAGATTTAATGAAATGTTTTTCTTTTATATCTTCTGTTCATTAATTGCATATATGAACATTACTACTTTATAACTGTAGTACATTTATAGTTATATGATCTCTTTATAATTCCCTTTTCCCATTTAGCTTTATACATATTACTGATCTATCTCTAATGTCTATCAATGTAAATCACAATATATGCAATATGATAACTTTATCTACTTCATTCCTAGAGTTTTATTGCATATTTCTTCACCTTAATATTGTCTACATATTTCTACTCTAGCTGTCCTTTTCATTTATACTATTCCTTCTTGAGACTGAGTCCTTGTAAGGGAAGGAGTGTATTCTCCTTATATTTGTGGTCTGGTAAAATTAAACTAATGCCTGACATGAAGTAAACACTCAAATGTTTTAAGTGAATGCCTGAGTGAATAATTTTGAGCTTCAGATTCAAGATTGTTGTGGGTTATCAATGGAAAGCATTAAACAAGACAGAGAAGAAGACAGAAGTTAAATGGCACAGACACAGAGCCTTGGTACCCAAGAGACTCATGTGGAAGGAGGCCAAATAGATAATTGACTTCCCAATCAGGATAGATACAGAGGATACCTAACTGATACATCACTGAAGTGGAGAGAAAGTTGCCCATCTGGTCTTTCATCCTGTGAATATAAGCAGCAAGGCTGTGTTAATCCCAACTGGCTGGTCAGTGAAGCAAGAGAACTCCATTTATTATTGATTCCGGGACAAAGAGAGACAGCCAGCAGTTAACCAGATATGGGACTGAACTCTGACAGGTTGTATCATAGGAAACTATTCTGTAATCAGCATACCAGAAGAAATTAAACCTTTGATTTGATTAAGAGAAAGTGTTTTATAATAAATAAGTAAAGTATGAAATAACTCAATGAATTTACTCACCAGTTGAGACTAACATGTGCCACTAATTGCAGCAATAATAAAAATAAACACAGAACTAGCTAATGTTTATTAAGGATTTATTAGATGCCAAGCATGTGATTGGTGCTGTACAGAGATTAACTCACTTAATCCTCAAGTCAATGAATTCAGTGTGATTTTGGTTGTATTTTACATGTGGGAAAATACAGCTTAGAAAGCTTGGTGAGTAGCTTGAATAAATTCACATACTAGTATGTGGTGAAACTGATTTGTGAGGAAAAGTCACAATTATCAATCACTACTTTTTTTCACGTGAAGAGCTTTAACATAAATACCAATGTCAGAGCTTCACTTTCAGGCATTATTACTTAATTGATCTGGAGTAGGGTTTGGTGATATTGGTATTTTTTAAAAAGCTACATGGTGATTTCAACATGTACTGAGTTGAGAACCATTGACCTACCAAGGCCCATTACTGACAGTGTAGCCTTGCCCTCCAGTTGTACCTTGTCAATACAAAGGAAGGACAATAGTCATATAATTTCAAATAGTTTTAAGATTTATTTTCATTCTTCTATCCTCTATGCATTGTCCGTATTTATTTATCCTGGGTTTACCTCTCTGATCCTGCCTGCTGATTGATTGTTTCCTGCCTGCTATTGTCTCCTGGAATGTTTCAGTATACAGCCTGGGTTATAAAGTATCTTATGTTTTGCCTCTGCTGCTGCTGCTGCTGCTACTAAGTCGCTTCAGTCGTGTCTGACTCTGTGTGACCCCATAGACGGCAGCCCACCAGGCTCCTCCATCCATGGGATTCTCCATATCTATATTGAGATAGGATTGCTATTATCATGCCTTCACTGCTCTTGTAAATCTTTCCCTATATTCTTCTCAGTTTTATCAAACAGGTTGTAGTTGATTAGGTTTTATTAAAATCAGTTGATTAGGTTTCTTAAATGCCTCATTGTATTAGTTTTACTAATGATTGATTTAACAGTGCTTATACAAATTGCTGTAAATAATAAGTTTCTGGTTCTAGATATTTCCATGTAGTCAAAAAATTATACTAAGACCAGATTCCCACCACCTTTCTGTATTTTCCAACATAATAATTTACCCTTCCTCCATTGCTAACACAGGCAATATTATTAAAATGAAGTACTATCACAACAATAGGGAAATGGGCAGAAGGCATATATACACACTTGAGGAAAAATGAAGTACAAAAAGAAATATAAAAATAGTCAATCTAATCAGTGAAACACCAATGAAATATTTTTATATATGGATTAGCAACATTTTTTTCAGATATTCTACCTTATAATTTATATATTTATTATTTTATTGTTCATGGTGTCATCATGATTGAATGCAGTCTCCACAAGGGAGGCAATTTTGTCTGTTTTGGTCAGTGATATATTGTAAGATCTGAAGCCAATGCCTGTCCTTACATAGACAATAATAAATATTTCCCAAAGAAATAAATACTTGTGTGAGTGGGTCCATAACAAAGATGTGTGGTGCATTGTATATATTATTATAAAACTGGCAGGGGTATGAATTCATGTAATAATTCTAAAGAGAAATCTGTGAAAGGGTATCATGATTTAAAAAAAATATATTTTCTTTGGATGATTATTCACTTACACTTCTAAACTGTGCTTTAAGGATGCAGTCAGTAAAGTAGAGATTTATAGATAGAAAACCATGTTCATAGCATTGATAATCATATGGGAAACAAATATAGCTTATTTTAAGTAAAATGTGGTGTTTGCATTCTTTCAAAATAGACTACTGTGAAAATGCAGTAATGTTAAATGAAAGATGGAGGGTGGATAATAGAGGATGGTTCCAATTTTGTAAAAATTGAGATACAGAGATAAACAAGTTGTAAACCAAAGTGATAACACTAATTATTATCACTCAGATTCTCAGAGCTACCAGGGAATCTAATAGTAATTAATCTGGTAGTAAAAAAAGTTTAATTTTTTTCTTTGTAGTAGTATAAAATGCATAAAATTTCTAAAAGAATGTATTAATATATTGCTTTGTGATCAGAAAGATACTTCATTTATTAAAATTATCTTTGTAATTCTCCAAACTCTGAGGATATATTAAATAATCTGTTACAATGTAACCTTCACAGGGCAAGTCTTTTTATCTGCTTTGTTCATTAGTGGATTCCCCATACCTAGAATAATGTTTGGGATAAAGTAGTACTCCAAAATACCTTTTGAACAAATGAATGCATGTGCAAACAACTAATGTGTCTCCCTCTTTTGAAGGCAATTTCAAAGTGTTAAGGACTGATCAGTTCCTTTTTCTGTTGAGTTGAACAATTGATCCATCCATCTGGTGGCTCAGTTTGTAAAAAGTCTGCCTGCAGTGCCGGAGACCCAGGTTCAATACCTGAGTCGGAAAGATCCCTTGGAGAAAGAAATGGCAACCCACTTCAGTATTCTTCCATGGAGAATTCCATGGACAGAGGAGCCTGTGGGCTATAGTCCATGCAGTCACAAAGAGTCGGACAGGACTGAATGATTAACACTTCACTTTCAAGTGCTATTCATAGGATGTCTTCTTTCCACTTAGGAGAGACTGCTTTCTCAGGGGATGAAAATTATCTTTTTCATCATTTTGGAGGGAAATGACCAATACATGGCAGATGTGGATTCTAATGTATGTGAAATTTAAAATGCTTATGACAGAAATCTTTTGGACTGCAGCCTACCAGGCTCCTCTGTCCATGGGATTTTCTAGACAAAAGTACTGGAGTGGGGTGCCATTGCCTTCTCCGTTATCTTTAGTAAGTAACTTTAAATTATCTGAGTGTCCTCAGATGTAAAGAAAACCATAATTGTTAGTGAATATTGTTATTTTGTTATCCAGTTAAAATTTGTTCAGTTCCCCATCTATAGAGAACAAAAGGAATATAAAAATAATACTGTTGGGGATAGAAACTTATTGAAAAAGGACAATAGGCCAATAATATATAAGAAATGCTATATTGTGTTTCATTGTAATTCAGTAAAGGGATGTTTGCAAGTAAGTTTTACCATGTAGCATGCAGTTTAGATTTATGCAGTTAGATATATTCCTTATTTAAAAATTTATATTTATTGCATATTTTCTCAAAACTAAAATCAAGAATGATGGATTTAATAGTAGCATTTGTTTTTTAATAAAATATTAAATAAGACTGTATCAGTGTGTACAATGAGTTTCTATTTTACACAGAGTTCTTTATTTTTTCTCTAGGATTCAGAATTTCCTACACATATGCAACCAAATCCAAACCTGGATTTAGGCAAAGAGAATCTTTGTCCAGCAAAATTTGACTACAAGCTGAATAACATATTCAGACTTCACGAACTTCCAGTGAGCTGGTAGGATTCTTGATGTTTTATTAATACTTTTGAGGTTTTATTGTCATGTCTAAATTTTGATGCTCTTGTAGCTGTTTATGATCAAAGTGGTTTGCTCTTAGCCTGTATCTGAAGTTACTACTTGTAACACTGAAAGAATCTGCTTAAAGCTGCTGCAAGAACCTCAATACTAATTGGTTTAGGCACTTGATGGCAGTACAGCCCAAGTGCACAACTGTGCATATTTAATGTAGAGGTTGCAGTTCTTGGTTAAAATGAAGCACATGTTGTTTTTAGAGAGGTTTGTAGGATTTTTTAAAAAATAGGATCTCAGCAACTATGCATTTCATTTGATTATTTTACCTAAAATTTTGCCAGTGTACTTTTTTTTCCTCATTAACACATTGTTTTGTTTTCTTTTGAGGATCATAGTTTTGCAAACCATAATCATATCAGTGTGAAAGTGAAGCCTATTATTTGGTATTTATTAAAATGTACTATTTTATGAATCTGAATATTTACATTTATAGCAAATGTTTAAAATCTTGTAAAATTTATACTGCTCTTATTTAGAGTGTTTGAGAAAAATATTTCTGTGAAGAATCAGTAAATATACAGCCTATCATAGATTTCTATGGTAGATTAATTTCTTACTAAGTGGTCAGCTTTTGTAAATAATCATAGATATATCATTTTGATTACAGTTTAGGTAAGTAATATTGTTTTCTTGTATTTGTTCATATAATCCCAAGTTTATTACTGACCTTTAAGAACTCTAGGATTTGTACAAAAATACTTGACATACATGTTTGTCATAATAACTCCTGTTATATTTGAAAGAAAATGAAAAGTGAAAGTGTTAGTCACTCAATTGTGTCCGACTCTTTGTGGCCCCATGGACTGTAGCCCGCCTGGCTCCTCTGTCCATGGGATTCTCCGGGCAAGAAGAGTCTCGTGGGTTGCCTTTTCTTCTCCAGGGAATCTCCCCCACTCAGGGATGGAACCTGGGTCTCCACTTTGCAGGCAGACTCTACCAATTGAGCCCCTAGGGAAGCCCCTGTTATGTTTAATGAGGACGAATGTCTCAGAAGAGAGTGTTAACCAACTCTAATAACATACACTTACCTGTGATGAGATTTTCATTTGCTCTGAATGAACTTCTGTGGAATTTACTTTCTAAGACCCATTTGTTTGATTATTTGCATGTACCAAGAATACTGTCTATGGTACCCTGCTTATGAGCACAGTAAATATGATCTTTTCTGCCATGATGAAAACCTGTAGGTTAATGAATTGAAAAAGTTTGTTAGTAAAAAGAACTATAATAATGATACATTCATTCCTTAAATAGTCTATTTCAACTTAAAACAGTTCATCTGCACTCACATCCCCGTCTTTTGATGTAAGGTCATGACTTTTTCTTTGATTAAGTGACTGTTGATTGGAATTCTACATCATATTTCTTTCCAATAATGCATCACCAACAAGTTCAATTTTGTAATTTCTGTAATCTAAAACAAGAGCTTGAGACACTCAGATGATCTCCTCACTTTTCTGCAGCATTAATTTAATTTTCATTGATAGCAGTTCTGCTTATCACACTCATATTTCATCACCTTGATTAATTTTTAATTATTTCACAGTAGCAAACACAACAGGCTTTTGAAGGGCGAATAACAAACTCCTTTGATGCTTTGTGATCCTGGACCTCAGCTGGTAGGAACAGCCTGTGCTAGTCTGCTGGTGCACAATCTGGGATCTCTGAACAGTCTAAGTACTGTAAGCGCAGCCTACAGTGACCAATGACTATGTGAAGGTTAAGAGAGAAGCTTTCGCTAAATGAAAACAAGGAAAAGAAAACATGGGAAACATTTGACTCTTAGTCAAAGACAAAATCTAGATTTCAGCTGAATTTATTTGCAGCCTTTGGAAAGACAGCTGCCCTGATAACTACTACTGCAACCCAGGGAACAATTTCTCTGTCATAATCTTCACTAGTTAGCCCATTAGGAGAAAATATTCTAGCATTATGAGTTAGACAGTAAGAAAAAACAGATCAATTGTGAGTAGAAAATGATAATCACTAATCTTCCAGAGTAACATACCTCAAAGGAAAATTAAGCTGTGACTTTGGGACAACTCATTTCCCTGGGAACCCCCCTCCCTTTTTTTTTTTTTTCTCTCTGACTGTTTCTTTTCAATTTGTCTCACTTTCTGCTTCCTGATACAGCCATTTCTTTTGGGTTCCAGGTTTGTTTTTCCCTCTCCTACCTTGTTTTCTTCTACTGCTGTCTCTGTATTCTTATTGTATACCACCAGTCCTTAACCGGCCATAATAAAAAACTCAACTGTAAATTTATAGTGTTGCTCAGATAATTTAATATTCTCTGTTCTTAATTTTAAAACCAGTTACCACACTCCCTTCAGTCCTTATATACACGCAGAAGTTTGGCACTTTATAAGTCTTTAATGTTGCTCAGTCCATCGGTCATGTCCAGCTCTTTTAGACCCCATGGACTTCAGCACTCCAGGCTTCCCTGTCCTTTACTATCTCCCAGAGTTTTCTCAAACTCATGTCCATTGAGTCGATGATGCCATCCAATCATCTTATCCTCTGTTGCCCCTTTCTCATCCTGCCCTCAGTCTTTCCCAGTATTAGGTTCTTTTTTTTAAATTTTTTTTATTTTTAAACTTTACATAATTGTATTAGTTTTGCCAAATATCAAAATGAATCCACCACAGGTATACATGTGTTCCCCATCCTGAACCCTCCTCCCTCCTCCCTCCCCATACCATCCCTCTGGGTCGTCCCAGTGCTCTAGCCCCATGCATCCAGTATCGTGCATCGAACCTGTACTGGCATCTCGTTTCATACATGATATTTTACATGTTTCAATGCCATTCTCCCAAATCTTCCCACCCTCTCCCTCTCCCATAGAGTCCATAAGACTGTTCTATACATCAGTGTCTCTTTTGCTGTCTCGTACAAAGGGTTATTGTTACCATCTTTCTAAATTCCATATATATGCGTTAGTATACTGTAATGGTGTTTTTCCTTCTGGCTTACTTCACTCTGTATAATAGGCTCCAGTTTCATCCACCTCATTAGAACTGATTCAAATGTATTCTTTTTAATGGCTGAGTAATACTCCATTGTGTATATGTACCACAGCTTTCTTATCCATTCATCTGCTGATGGACATCTAGGTTGCTTCCATGTCCTGGCTATTACAAACAGTGCTGCGATGAACATTGGGGTACACGTGTCTCTTTCCCTTCTGAGGAGAACACAGGCAAAACACTCTCTGACATACATCACAGCAGGATCCTCTATGACCCACCTCCCAGAATATTGGAAATAAAAGCAAAAATAAACAAATGGGACCTAATTAACCTTAAAAGCTTCTGCACATCAAAGGAAACTATTAGCAAGGTGAAAAGACAGCCTTCAGAATGGGAGAAAATAATAGCAAATGAAGCAACTGACAAGCAACTAATCTCAAAAATATACAAGCAACTCCTACAGCTCAACTCCAGAAAAATAAATGACCCAATCAAAAAATGGGCCAAAGAACTAAATAGACATTTCTCCAAAGAAGACATACAGATGGCTAACAAACATGAAAAGATGCTCAACATCACTCATTATCAGAGAAATGCAAATCAAAACCACTATGAGGTACCATTTCACACCAGTCAGAATGGCTGCGATCCAAAAGTCTACAAATAATAAATGCTGGAGAGGGCATGGAGAAAAGGGAACCCTCTTACACTGTTGGTGGGAATGCAAACTAGTACAGCCACTATGGAGAACAGTGTGAAGATTCCATAAAAAACTGGAACTGCCTTATGATCCAGCAGTCCCACTGCTGGGCATACACACTGAGGAAACCAGTATTAGGTTCTTTTCCAGTGAGTCAACTCTTTGCATAAGGTGGCCAAAGTATTGGAGCTTCAGCTTTAGCATCCATCTTTCCAGTGAATAGTCAGGGTTGATTTCCTTTAGGGTTAACTGCTTTGATCTCCTTGCTCTCCAAGGGACTCTCAAGAGTCTTCTCTAACACCACAGTTTGAAGACATCAGTTCTTCAGTGCTCAGCCTCCTTTATGGTCCAACTGTCACATCCATACATGACTACTGGAAAAACCATAGCTCTGACTATGTGGACCTTTGTCAGCATAGTGACGTCTCTGCTTTCTAATACACCATTTAGGTTTATAATAGTTTTTCTTCCAAGGAACAAGTGTCTTTTAATTTCATGGCTGCAGTCACTGTCTGCAGTGATTTTGGAGTGCAAGAAAATATAGTCTGTCACTGTTTCCATTGTTTCCTCATCTATTTGCCATGAAGTTATGGGACTCGATGCCATGATCTCACTTTTTTGAATGTTGAGGTCTTTAATAGTATAATGTTCATTGACTCAATTATATGTTTCTTTGAAGAATAAAAAAAATTGCTTTATATGTAGCTGTGAATTTATTTTGATTTTAAATTACCATGAGTGTAAATGAAATTCTTCCTCTATGGTGTATAGGTTTCTTAACTTCATCAAAATAACAATAACAGTAATAACAATGATAATGAAAGAATGTCAATAATAACAATAAACCATTTTAGTAAGCATCTGTAAATGCCAGGATTCAGCTGTTTCCCCTGTTTCTTTATGTCTCTCTGTCTCTGTCTCTTTTACTTACACATTCACACACACACAGATGAGGCTCAGAAACCTTGTGAATTACACAGAAAGAATTTGTATCAGGTCCAGTTAACTCAAAAACAAACCACAAAATAGTGGATAAGTCCATACATTGTATTAAAGAAAAAGACCAAGGAAATAGTTTCTATTTTTACAATCAAGCATATAAATTTGTCAGTAACCTACAACTATATAACCCATGAGTTTGGCCAAGATACTTTTTCCCCTGACAAATTTAACCTAGGATAATTGCTTTAAACTTAAATATTAAAATAATTCATTAGACTGTTTTTAAGTGCAGAATTTGCTAATTATATATTGTTTCCCTGGAAAACACAGATTTATTAAAATGTATTTTTGCTGGATTTTTCTAATAAGGTCATAATAAAATAAATGCACATTAAATTCCATATACTTTAAAAATTCTTGGTGTCTTACTAATTTTCATTTTTATAGAGTGCAGTTTCATAGGTTAAATCAGATTAGTTAACAGAGTTTTTGAATACTAAGATAGCTGTCTTTCTCCTGCCTTTACAAGATGCTTTACATCAGCCTAGAACATTAACTCCCATTAGTTAAAAAAAAAAACATTTTCTTGACCAACCACCCCCTCCCTGCCCCCACCAAACCTATGCTGTTTCCCCAGAAGCTGCTCTGCTCATTTCCCTAAAAAGGTTGGCAGTAGTGCTGATTGAACTAACAGTTTTTACTTACTCTTCCCATTCAGTGGAACTCCTCTGTCCTCTACTCTGGAACTGACTCTTGTCAGTCATTGGCTGCTGCCATGCCCACCACCAGTGGCCACTCACTCATTCTCCTCTTAGCTGCAGTTGATACAGCCCACCACCCCTGTGATTACTCTCTTGACTTCATTATTTGCCTGGTCCTGGTCTTCCTGCTGGGTCCCAGACTGTCCTGCTCAGTGTCTTGTCAGTAGGCTGCTTCTCTTCTGCCAGACTTATGGCTGGTAACTGCTCTGGCTCAGCCTTCTGGCTTCATCTTTTCACAGTCTACACTTTTTCCTGTGGCCTCTTCCAAGCTCAGTCTTTAAGTACTCTCCACAGAGTAGGAAATGGCAACCCGCTCCAGTATTCTTACCTGAAAAATCCCATGGACAGAGGAGCTTGTTAGACTACATTCCATGGGGTCACAAAGAGTCAGACATGACTGGGCAGCTGATCACACAATGATTGATAATCCCCTTGGCAATATCTCTACCATTGACATCTCCCTTGGGCTTGAACACCTAATAGGCTTCTTCAAATTACCATGTTCAGAAAGAACTCTTGTTTTCCCTCAGAAAACTGGCTCTACTTATCTTCACCATTTTGCAAAAGCAAAATGTGAATTTACATGAACTTATTCAAGCTAAAAGCCTAGAAGTAATTTTAATTACTCATTCTCTCACCCCACAATTCCCACCATCAATCCAAGAGTAAGTCTGATAGGTTTTGCCTCCAAAACACATTTACATTTTCCCACTTCTCTCTATCTATATTACTGTGGCCATATCTTACACTATTGCAAAAGCCTACTAATTCATTTACTTCATGCTAGCTAAATTTATCTTTTAAAAATATAAACCAGATGATAAAATTCACTGCTTTCAGTACGATAATGTCTCCCCCCTGTTTTAAAGTAAGATCCCAAACTTCTTACTGAGGCCTACAGCACTCTTCTGGTTGGGACTGTTGTCCACCTCTCGTTGCATTGACTGCATGCTCTCCCTGCTTTCTTGTTAAGACTAAACTACCCAATCTTCTCCCTATTCTTATCTCTGCCCTCCGGTCTTTATACTAACTCTTCCCTCTATTTGAGTTTTTACTTCTCCAGTTTGTGCATGTCTGGCTCATTCTTCTCTCTAAAATCTCAGCTCAGATGTTACCTCCTTGGGTAGGCAGTTCTTGAAATATGTAACTAATGTTTTACTCTTCATTCCTTCAGTTACTGTCAATCCTAACATTCTATTAATACTTTGTTTCCATCATGGAATTCAGCAGACATGCAGTATATATTATTTTGAAGTATTTTATAAAGTAATTAGCCTCCAATTAAAATAAATAAATTAATTTACCAAAAAAAATTGAAAAAGAACATGAAATCTTAGTGTTTTCCTAATTTATAGATGGCAAAGACTGGCTAAATACTCACCAATTCAGTTTCCTCCTCCCTGGGCCTATTGGAAGATTCTATCTCCTAGCCTTCTGAAGTGAGTCATCTCTTAAGTCTTCCAATAGGATACTCTGCTCTCTCCAGTTTCATCCTCATAGCTGGAATCAGCAAACTTTGAAAGTGACAAGTTGTGTGCTAGAAGGCAAGTGCATCTCTGGGTCATGTGTTGCTTGGAGAGTTTTCAGTTGTCATCAAGCTTTGCCTGACGTCCTGATTTAACTTCCCTAACTAATGCACAATATTTTTGTGAAAATAGATGCATTAGGATATATAAGATTAATGAAACATTTTAAAAAAAGAAAGACTGAAAGTACTTTCACATTTACTCATTCAGCAAAAATGTAGTTAGCATTTATCAGGTACGACTCTGGACCATTAACTAAATACATAGAAATATGTTTCCAGCAGCTTACATTTGTTACAAGGAACAAGTAATAAACCAATAGTGAACACATATATGCTCTTGTATCTTTGATGATCATAAGTGCTACAGAGAAACACAAAGCAGACAGAGGGACATGGAATAGAGGGTGGCCTGAGGTTAAACACAAGGAGCCAGGACTCTTCTGAGAAGCTGACATGTAATAAAAACCTGAAGTGGGTGAGGAAGTGAGACATACACCAAATAAAGAAGAAAATTAGAGTTGAGGAAACAACAAACGCAAAGTCCTATCCCATGAACTTCCATAGAAGCAGTCATCAGAAGTAAATAAAAAGTGACTAAGTAGCTTTTAATGCAAAAAAAAATGGGCATCATAGAAATGTAATTTTTTAGCATGGGTCTATATATTTCTGGTAGCATGTCCAGAATGTTCCAACAAGGAGTCTGCTAGAAACAGAGTAAGTGAACTTGGATTAATAGAAGAGGAGAAGAAAATGAAGTTAGGTACTTGGGGACCAGAGAGAGAGAGACTTAAGTCCTCACGAATCATAGTAAAGAGGACTGTGAATTTTATTCTGAGAATGCTGGAACGCTATTAGAAGATTGCGAGAAGAATTATGCAATTTGGCTTATATTATATAACAACAAGATGTTCTGACAACTGTGTGGGAATTAGACTGTCAATGGAGGTTAAGAGTAGAAGCTGGCAGACTAGTTAGGAACTATTTCAGTAATTTAAGAGAGTTATAAAGATTTTCTGGGCTAGGTTATAGATAGTGTTATAGAGACTAAATGGTAAGATTTTTAGTTTTTGGTGAGAAAGTGAGCAGGATTTTTGGGTAGGCTGGGTATAGGCTGAGAGAGAAGAATTATGGATGACTCCAGGGTTTTTGGTCAGATCAAATGAAGACAGAGTGGCTATTAATTTCAAGGCTAAGGGAGGGCCAGGTTTGGAATGTGGGGTTGGTCATATCAAGTCTGGGAAGCTTATTAAACTTGCAAGTAGACTTAGAGGTGAATGGGACCCATTGGGCTCCACTGTGAACACAATTCACAGCTGCATGTGCTGCCTGGCAAGTAGTTAATTTCATGTCATTACTGTCCCATGCACTTCCATAGAAGCACCACCAGAAATAAAGAAAAAGTGACTAAGTAGCTTTTAATGCAAAAAAAAATGGGCATCATGGAAATGTAATTTTTTAGCATAGATCAGTATCTCTGATCTTCTTTGGGCTACCAATTATATATGTTTATAAGGAATCACTACTATATTTTAAAATGTATTTCCAAGTTAAATATTAGATCCTTTTTATAACTATAAATTTAACTTGAATTTTACAATGTATATTTATAAAACGAGGATCCCTGGTGGCTTAGTGGTAAAGAATCTGCCTAAGATTCAGGAGACACAGGTTTGATTCCTGGGTTGAGAAGATTCCCTGGAGAAGCAAATAGCAACCTACTCCAGTATTCTTGCCTGGAAAATCCCATGGACAGAGGAGCCTCGTGGACTTCAGTCTATGGGGTTGCAAAAGAGACAGACACGACTTATTGACTAAACAGCAATTTACAATAAGTTGAATTCTGTTATTTTCATGATATTTATATCCCCTAACTGCTGCTGCTGCTGCTGCTAAGTCGCTTCAGTCGTGTCCGACTCTGTGTGACCCCATAGACGGCAGCCCACCAGGCTCCCCCAACCCTGGGATTCTCCAGGCAAGAACACTGGAGTGGGTTGCCATTTCTTCTCCAATGCATGAAAGTGAAAAGTGAAAGTGAAGTCGCTCAGTTGTGTCTGACTCCTAGCGACCCCATGGACTGCAGCCTACCAGGCTCCTCCTTCCATGGGATTTTCCAGGCAAGAGTACTGGAGTGGGGTGCCATTGCCTTCTCCTTATATCCCCTAAACAGACAAGCAATATATTAGAGCAAAATATATATTTAAACTTTGAATGATCAGAAGAAAAGAACTTATAGTCTCTTGAAACATCAAGAAAATTCTCCTTCAGTTCAGTTCAGTTCAGTTGCTCAGTTGTGTCCGACTCTTTGCAACCCCATGAATCACAGCATGCCAGGCCTCCCTGTCCATCACCAACTCCCGGAGTTCACCCAAACTCATGTGCATCGAGTCGGTGATGCCATCCAGCCATCTCATCCTCTGTCGTCCCCTTATCCTCCTGCCCCCAATCCTTCCCATAATCAGGGTCTTTTCCAGTGAGTCAGCTCTTCACATCAGGTGGCTAAAGTATTAGAGTTTCAGCCTCAGCATCAGTCCTTCCAATGAACACCCAAGACTGATCTCCTTTAGGATGGACTGGTTGGTTCCCTTGCAGTCCAAGGGACTCCCAAGAGTCTTCTCCAACACCACAGTTCAAAAGCATCAATTCTTCTGTGCTCAGTTTTCTTTATAGTCCAACTCTCACATCCATACATGACTACTGGAAAAACCATAGCCTTGACTAGACGGACCTTTGTTGGCAAAGTAATATCTCTGGTTTTAATATGCTATATAGTCTCTTGAAACATCAAGAAAATTCTCCTTAGAAGGGTAATAATTATATGCAGTAAAATATTTGTAATCATTACTTACAAGGAGTGTACAGAATATTTTAAAACATTTTCTGTAGTATATAAATATATTCTGTTGATTTTGCGGTTTACTATCAAAGTACTAAGGTATTCAGTTATTTTCCATTAAATAATGATAATATTTATGACCTAAATATTTAAAAAGAAAGAGGAACATAAATTTATGGTAAATGTAAACATACATTTTTATGACCCATTTATCACTTTGTGTATGGTCCATAAATAAATACATCATCTAATTAGGAGATCAGATTCTCAATTTATTTCAGATTGTCTTTAGTGCCCTTGCCTGTATCTGTCTTCAGCTTTAAACTAGGCTTGTTTAGGCACTTTGGATTTGTTGAGCAGCTGTCATCTTCCAGAAGGTGTTCTGATTTTTTTTCTGAATCAAGTTACAGCTAAAATTATGGAAAGACCTTTTCATTGGTTATGCATGTTGCACAAAGCATTTTCAATTCCAGGGATGCGTAGACTCAGAGAGAGACCGACAGTTATCCTTCTGGGGCTATAACAGTTTTTCATTCTGTTTTTAATTATCTAGATCCATAATAATAACCACAGTGACCTACAAGAAGGTATTGTTGGACATATTATAATTATATATAGCAATTATGTGTAGCACAACAATGCATAAAATCCAACTTATTAATTAAGGTTGGTAAAAATAAAACTATGCTTGTCTTCCTTAGGACGTGGCTTCACTTTTTGAAAAAGTCTAGTCCTTCAGTTTTTACCTTAAACTCTTTTCTGGGGTATATTATTATGATAAGGAAAGTCAAATTTCCATGGAATGACAATGCAATAATTTTCCAATAAATATGGAAACTATCTCTCACTCTACTTTCTTGCTTAGCTGCCTGCTATTAATAGTATTTCCTATTATGTAATAGAAAGGGAAATGGAAGTTTACAAAAAAGTATAATCCTTAAAATACAGAATGTTAGGGAAGATGGTTTAGGGCAAATATCAATATACTTTTCTTTTGAGCAATATATTTACTGTTTGAAGCTATATCATAATATCACATATACTAACAATTCAGTTT
Organism: Bos taurus; assembly: GCF_002263795.3. Lineage (NCBI taxonomy): Eukaryota > Metazoa > Chordata > Mammalia > Artiodactyla > Bovidae > Bos > Bos taurus. The sequence goes on from NC_037329.1 coordinate 101,506,357, forward strand.
AAATAATCAGGGATTACAAGATTTGATAAGTAATAAGTGGTTTCAGTAATTTTTGTCATTACTTGGGATGTCTTACTTAAATTTGCCAAGACTTTGTCTTTAATCCATGCTAAAGTTGATGCACGTGGAATGATAGCTCACAAGTTATTTTTCCTTTGCTGTTCATAGATATATGGTGAATGAGCTATAAATATCAGTGCTTGTGACAGTACGTTTAAATCTTAAGCCAATTTTGGCAGTTTTTTATGTGGCCATGACCGAGATGAAGTTATCATGTTCATTTTATATGATTACTTTTTTCATATCAACAGTGTTTTATAATCTGAGTAAACAGTAAAACTTTTTTATTAGAGTATACCTCCAACAAGGTGACAATACTTGTACTTTGAATTGAACTTTAACTTAAAATTACTGACATTATCCCAAGACAATGCTATTAACTCAGTGAAAGTGAAAGTTACTCAGTGGTTTCTGACTCTCTTTGACCCCATAGACTCTATAATCCATGGAATTCCCCAGGCCAGAATACTGGAGAGGGTAGCCTTTCCCTTTGCCAGGGGATCTTCCCAACCCAGGAATTAAACCCAGGTATCCCGATTGCAGGCAGATTCTTTACCACCTGAGTCACCAGGGAAGCAGAGTACCTCATAAGATCAGACATTTCAATTTGCATGTTTTGTGAGCACCTCGGAGTTAATAGTTTTCAAAGGCAATTCCATCTTCTACCAACCCCTCCCTTCTACCCTCACTCCCTTCTTTCTCCTATTTTGGTTTGCGTCATTATCATCTGTATCGTCACCTAAGATCTGTGAATGTTTGGTCCTCCTAACCACTTAATCACATTCAGTCAGTCATTTAAGTCTATGTATTCTGTATCCAAAAAGAGCTGTGCACTATCCATTTCTCAGTCCATCAGCTAACACTTCGGCTTCTGTAACCTCCTCCTGCTGATCTCTCTGCCTCCAGTTGTTCCTCCAACTTTAATTTATGCTCTTTACTGCCATTAGAGTAATCTTTCTAAAATGATTCTGAGATCTTATTTCTACTTTAAAATATTTTATTATATTTCAAGCCCTCAAGATATGCTTGACTTATCTCAGTCTAGCTCCAACCTATTTTTCTAGCTCTTATTTTACCCTTAGCCTCCATACCACTATGGTCTAGACTCAGTCTTTTCACATGTTCATGTCTTAGCCACTTTCCTTTCACTGGAAACGTCTCTCCTTTTTTTCTGTTTGTAAATAAAGAGCAACCTAAAGAAATCCCCACATATAAATCTAACCCTAACCATCCTTTCTGGTCTGTTAGTACTGCTGCTGCTAAGTCGCTTCAGTCGTGTCCGACTCTGTGCGACCCCATAGACAGCAGCCCACCAGGCTCCCCTGTCCCTGGGATTCTCCAGGCAAGAACACTGGAGTGGGTTGCCATTTCCTTCTCCAATGCATGAAAATGAAAAGTGAAAGTGAAGTTGTTCAGTCGTGTTTGACTCCTAGCGACCCCATGGACTGCAGCCCACCAGGCCCCTCCGTCCATGGGATTTTCCAGGCAAGAGTACTGGAGTGGGTTGCCATTGCCTTCTCCAACAATATTAAAGGGTCATATAGAACAGATCCTATGGAATCCCTAAGATGGCTTATTTATATGTTTATGTCTCCAAACCCTCAACAAGGACTCTTGAGGGAACAGACCATGTCTCCTTATTATTAGCCCATGACATACAGGAGGTTCCTGGCATGTATTGAAGGAATGACTACATACTGTTATTCAGTCACTAAGTCATGTCTGACTCTCTGTGATCCCATGGACTGTAGCCTGCCAGTCTCCTCTGTCCATGCCCATGGAATTTTCCAGGCTAGAATACTGTGGTTTTAGTTGCTAAGTCATGTCCAACTCTTGTGACCCTATGGACTGTAGCCTACAAGGCTCCTCTGTCCATGAGATTTTCCAGACAAGAATACTAGAGTATGTTGCCATTTCCTTCTCCAGGGGATCTTCCCAACCCAGGAATAGAACTGCATTCTTCTGTATTGCAGACAGATTCTTCAACAACTAATTTATGAGAGATCAAATCCACATCCCCTGCCTTTGAAGGTAGATTCTTTACCACTGAGCCAACTGGATATATTAGCTATAAAAAATATTCTCACAGTAACTATAGCTACTTCTGTCATACACTCAAGACCTAGTTCTTTCACATTTGTCAGGAAGTGTAAAAAAGATTCCTTTAATATAGACTGTCTTCTTTGTCAGACTTTCTTTTCTTATTCTTACTTGTCTGTACCCTCAACATGTACTTTCTCCGCTCAGATCCTAGACATTTGACATTTTACTATTAAGACTTTTGTTGGATTCATTACTCTTATGCTTTTCCCTCACCCAGTTGCCCTCTTTGATTTGTTTCTGATATCTGACTACTCAGTAGCTTTTAACTCGGACCTCGGTGACACAGAACCTGGGCTTTCACTCAGTCATTTTGCAGATCTGTTCCTTCTCCACCCAACCTGATTTTCTTGACAACTATATATTCCACATTGTTCACCATCTAAGGAGTGAGGATATATCTGAGAAACCTTTTAAAAATGCTTTCATGGAGGAATTCAGCAGCAAATACAAATTTAGAATATATTGCCTAGAATGTATGAATGTTCTAGAATGTATCAATGAACTTAAGACTTTGTAATTGATATAGAATATGTGAGAAGGAAAATTAGGCATTCCAGGTACTTTTGATATCTGAATGTCATGGATATGGGCATGGGATAGTAAAATATAGTTAAAACCACCTCTCATTTCCAGTTAGATCACAGTTGAGGAGGGGCATTGATTTGGTCAAAAAAAGGACATGATTAGGTCACAATGCTGAAACTTGGAGCTATATGTAAGAGGAGAATAAGTGGTCCTGAACTGGGACATTATAGACATTTTCTGCTTGATTTTCTTCATTCATCCGGTAATTGTTTATTTCATCCTTACCATGTATCATATTGCTCTAAACATTGGAGATAAATGGAGAGAGAGAGAGATTGACTGATTTCTGGGTTTCTATTTATCATTGCAGTATTAAGACCTAGAGACCCAGTTATTGACTGTAGGAAGAAGAAATGGATAGAGAATTATTGGTGTTTTTTAATTATTAATTTATTTTTTAATGGAAGGATAATTGCTTTACAGAACTTTGTTGTTTTCTGTCAAACCTCAACATGAATCAGCCATAGGTATACATATATCCTCTCCCTTTTGAACCTCCCTCTCATCTCCCTCCCCAACCCACCCCTCTAATGTTGATACAGAGCCCCTGTTTGAGTTTCCTGAGCTATAAGGCAAATTCCTATTGGCTATCTATTTTACATATGGTAATACAAGTTTCCATGTTACTCTTTCTAAACATCTCACCCTCTCCTCCCCTCTCCCCATGTCCATAAGTCTATTCTCTACGCCTTTCTTCATTGCTGCCCTGTACGTAAATTCTTCAGTACCATTTTTCTAGATTCTGTATATATGTGTTAGAATATGATATTTGTATTTCTCTTTCTGACTTACTTCACTCTGTATAATAGGTTCTAGGTTCATCTACCTCATTAGAACTGACTGAAATGTGTTCCTTCTTATTTCTGAGTAATATTCCATTGTGTATATGTACTACATTCTTTATGCATTCATCTGTTGATGGACATCTAGGTTGTTTCCATGTTCTAGCTATTGTAAATAGTGCTTTAGTGAACAATGGGATACATGTGTCTTTTAAAATTTTCGGTTTCTCGGGGTATATGCCTAGGATTGGGATTGCTGGGTTATATGGTAGTTTTATTCCTAGTTTTTTTTTTTAAGGAATCTCCATACCATCTTCCATAGTGGCTGTATCAATTTACATTCCCACCAATAGTGCAAGAGCATTCCCTTTTCTCCACACCCTCTCCAGCATTTATTGTTTGTAGACTTTTTAATGATGGCCATTCTGACTGGTGTGAAGTGATATCTCATTGTAGTTTTGATTTACATTTCTCTAATAATGAGTGATGTTGAGCATCTTTTCATGTGTTTGTTAGCCATCTGTATGTCTTCTTTGGAGAAATGTCTGTTTAGCTCTTTTCCCCACTTTTTAATTGCATTGTTTGTTTTTCTGGTATTGAGTTGTATGAGCTGCTTGTATATTTTGGAAATTAATGCTTTGTGAGTTGTTTCATTTGCTATTATTTTCTCCCATTCCAAGGGCTGTCTTTTCACCTTGCTTATAGTTTCCTTTGCTATGTAAAAGCTTTTAAGTTTAATCAGGTCCCATTTGTATACTTTTGTTTTTATTTCCATTACTCTAGGAGGTGGGTCATAGAAGATCTTGTTTTGATTTATGTCATCAAGTGTTCTGCCTATGTTTTCCTCCAAGAGTTTTATAGTTTCTGATCTTACATTTAGGTCTTTAATCCATTTTGAGTTTATCTTTGTGTATGGTGTTAAGAAGCATGCTAAATTAATTCTTTTACATTAATTAAAAATGTAAAAGCTGTCCAGTTTTCCTGCCACCATTTATTGAAGAGGCTGTCTTTGCCCCATTGTATAGTCTTACCTCCTTTGTCAAAAATAAGGTACCCATAGGTGCATGGGTGTTGGGGTCCTTTAATGGACTGGGGCCTGGCAGTCCGGAGGTGACGATAAGAAAAGTGAAAGAGAGAAAGAGGCTGATACTCCCTGGTTTATGCAGAGAACCAATAAAGTCCTTGACACAGGACTTGTGTCTCTCACGATGGCATCGGGTGCCCTCTTGAGAGGGGGGTGAAGGCATGGGGTGCCTTCTTGAGAGAGTCTTAGAAGCCTGGGCTGGAGAGTGAGCAAGACAGGTTTCTGTGCTCCAGAGAATTAGCCGAGGAGAGAGAGAGACAGAAAGAAAGAAAGACACAGGGACCCAAGCTCTAATGGAGCAAAGGTGCTTTATTAGCAGAAATGCAGGCTTATATATCTTTAGTAAGATGATTACTCAGCTATTACACAGGATGAAATTTTATCAATAGCCACAATATGGATAGTCTAATACATACAAGGTCTCTGACGCTGAAAAGAGTCACTGTATGCCTCATCCATGACCTCAGTCCTGAGAACTGCATGCAGCTTTACTCATTCTTGGAACAGGAACTGATAAGGAACAGAGAATCCTTGAGAAATAGAAAACAGCATGCAGGAATCCTCTTGTTAAATGTTCCCTGACACATGGGTTTATTTCTATGCTTTCTATCTTGTTCCATTGGTCTATATTTCTGTTTTTGTACATGTATCATACTGTTTTGATGACTATAGCTTTGTAGTATAACCTGAAATCAAGTCAGCTTGAATCCTCCAGCTCCATTCTTCTTTCTCAATACTGCTTTGGATATTCAGGGTCTTTTGTGTTTCCATATGAATTGTGAAATTTTTTGTTCTAGTTCTGTGGAAAATGCTATTGATAATTTAATAGAGATCACATTGAATTTGCAGATTGCATTTGGTAGTGTAGTCATTTTCACAATATTAATTGTTCCTACCCAGGAACATGGAATATCTCTCCATCTGTTTATGTTGCATTTGATTTCTTTCATTAGTGTCTTGTAATTTTCTGTGTACAGTTCTTCTGTCTCCTTAGGTAAGTTCATTCTTAGATATATAATTCTTTTTGTTGCAATGGTGAGTGGGATTGATTCTTTAATTTCTCTTTCTGATTTTTCATTGTTAGTATATTAAAATGCTAGTGATTTCTGTGTACTGATTTTGTATCCTGCAACTTTTGTAAATTCACTGGTTAGCTCTAGTAATTTTCTGATACTATCTTTAGGGTTTTCTATGTACAGTATCGTGTCATCCGCAAACAGTGAGAACTTTACTTCTTCTTTTCTGATCTCTATTCCTTTTATTTCTTTTTCTTCTCTGATTGCTGTAGCTAGGACTTCCGAACTATGTTGAATAATAGTGGTAAAAGTGGACACCCTTGTCTTATTCTGGGTCTTAGGGGCAATGCTTTCAGTTTTTCACCATTGAGAATAATGTTTGCTATAAGCTTGTCATATATGGCCTTTACTATGTTGAGGTAGATTCCTTCTATGCCCATTTTTTGAATAGTTTTAATCATAAATTTTTGCTGAATTTTTTCAAAGGCTTTTTCTGCATCTATTGAGATTATCATACGGTTTTTATCTATTTGTTAATGTGGTATATCACGTTGATTGATTTGCATATATTGAAGAATCCTTACATTCCTGGAATAAACACAGCTAGATCATGGTGTATCAGCTTTTTAATCTGTTCCTGAATTCTGTTTGCTAAAATTTTGTTGAGGATTTTTGCATCTATGTTCATCAGTGATATAGGCCTGTAGTTTTCTTTTTTTGTTGTCTTTGTTTGGTTTTGGTATCAGGGTGATGGTGGCCTCGTAGAATGAGTTTGGAAGTGGAAGTTTTCCTTACTCTGCAATTTTTTGAAAGAGTTTTAGAAGGATAGACATTAACTCTTCTCTAAATATTTGATAGAATTCTCCTGTGAAGCCATCTGGTCCTGGGCTTTTGTTTTTTGGGAGATTTTTAATCACAGCTTCAGTCTCAGTGCTTGTAATTGGGTTGTTCATATTTTCTATTTCTTCCTGATTCAGTCTTGGAAAATTGAACTTTTCTAAGAACCTGTCCATTTCTTCCAGATTATCCATTTTATGGCTATATGGTTGTTCATAATAGTATTTTATAATCCTTTGTATTTCTGCATTGTCTGTTGTAAATTATCCTTCTTCATTTTGTCGATTTGATTCTTCTCTTTTTTTCTTGATGAATCTGGCTGAAGTTTTGTTAATTTCATTTATCTTCCCAAAGAAACAACTTTTAGTTTTATTAACCTTTACATTGTTTCTTTCATTTCTTTTTCATTTATTTCTTCTCTGATCTTTATGATTCATTTCCTTCTGCTAATTTTGGGGTTTTTTGTTCTTCTTTTTCCAGTTGTTTTAGGTGTAAAGTTAGGTTGTCTATTCAATGTTTTTCTTGTTTCTTGAGGTAGGATTGTATTGCTATAAACTTCCCTCTTAGAACTGGTTTTGCTGCATCCCATAGATTTTGAGTTGTTGTGTTTTCATTGTCATTTGTTTCTAGAAATTTTTTGATTTCCCTTTTGGTTTCTTCAGTAACTTGTTGGTTATTTAGAAATGTGTTGTTTAATTTCCACATGTTTGTGTTTTTTGCAGCTTTTTTCTTGTGATTGATATCTAGTTTCATAGCATTGTGGTCAGAGAAGATGTTTGATAGTTTCAATTTTCTTAAATTTACTAAGGTTTGATTTGTGACCCAAGATGTGGTCTATCCTGGAGAATGTTCCATGTGCACTTGAGAAGAAGGTATATTCTTCTGTATTTGGATGGGATGTTCTGAAGATATCAATGAGATCCATCATCTAATGTTTCATTTAAGATGTATTTCCTTATTAATTTTCTGCTTTGATGATCTGTCCATGGTGTGAGTGTCTGTTAATGTTTGTCTTATGTACTGAGGTGCTCCTATGTTGGCTGCATAGATATTTACAACTGTTAAGTCTTCCTCTTCGATTGATCCCTCAATCATTATGTAGTGCCCTTCTTTATCTCTTGTAATCTTCTTTATTTTAAGGTCTATTTTGTCTGCTATGAGGATCGCTACTCCAGCTTTCCTTTGCTTCCCTTTTGCGTGAAATATATTTTTCCATCCTCTCACTTTCAGTCTATTTTTGTCGAGGTCTGAAGTGGGTTTCTTGTAGACAGCATATATATGGATCTTGTTTTTGTGTCCATTTAACCAGTCTGTGTCTTTTGCTTGGAGCATTTAATCCATTTACATTTAAAGTAATTATTGATATATATGTTTTATTGCCATTTTCTTAATTGTTTGGGGTTGATTTTGTAGGCTCATTGGAAAAGACTCTGATGCTGGGAGGGATTGGGGGCAAGAGGAGAAGGGGATGACAGAGGATGAGATGGCTGGATGGCATCACTGGCTCGATGGACGTGAGTCTCAGTGAACTCCGGGGGTTGGTGATGGACAGGGAGGCCTGGTGTGCTGCGATTCATGGGGTCGCAAGGAGTCGGACACGACTGAGCGACTGATCTGATCTGATCTAATCTGATTTTGTAGATCTTTTTCTTTTGTATTTCTTGATTATCTAAGTCCCTTTAATATTTGTTGTAAAGCTGGTTTGGTGGTAGTAAATTCTCTTAACTTTTGCTTCTCTGAAAAGCTTTTGACTTCTCTACCAATTTTGAATGAGATCCTTGCCAGGTATTGTAATCTTGGTTGTAGATTTTTCCATTTCAATACTTTAAATATAACCTGCCATTCCCTTCTGGCCTGCAGAGTTTCTGCTGAAAGATCAGCTGTTAAACATATAGGGTTTCCCTTGTATGTTACTTGTAGTTTTTCCCTTGCTGCTTTTAATATTCTTTATGTGTCTTGGTGTGTTTCTCCTTGGGTTTATCCTGTATCGGACTCTTTGCACCTCTTGGACTTGATTGACTATTTCCTTTTCTATGTTGGGGAAATTTTGAACTATAATCTCTTCAAAAAATTTCTCATACTCTTTTTTTTTCTCTTCTTCTGGGACCCCTATAATTCAAATGTTGGTGCATGTGATATTGTCCCAGAGGTCTCTGAGACTATCCTCAGTTCTTTTCATTCTTTTTACTTTATTCTGCTCTTCAGAAGTTAATTCCACCATTTTATCTTCCAGCTCACTGATTCATTCTCTGCTTCAGATATTCTGCTATTGATTCCTTCTAGATTATTTTTAATTTCTGTAATTGTGTTTCTGTGTACGTTTATTCCTTAATTCTTCTAGGTCTTTGTTAATTGATTCTTGCATTTTCTCCATTCTGTTTTCAAGGTTTTGATCATCTTTACTATCAGTTCAGTTCAGTTCAGTCGCTCAGTCATGTCTGACTCTTTGCTACCCATGAACCACAGCATGCCAGGCCTCCCTGTCCATCACCAACTCCTGGAGTCCACCCAAACCCATGTCCATTGTGTCGGTGATGTCATCCAACCATCTCATCCTTTGTTGTCCCCTTTTTCCTCCTGCCCTTAATCTTTCCCAGCATCAGGGTCTTTTCAAATGAGTCAGCTCTTCGCATCAGGTGGCCAAAGTTTTAGAGTTTCAGCTCCAACATCAGTCTGTCCAATGAACACCCAGGACTGATCTCCTTTAGGATGGACTGGTTGGATCTCCTTGAAGTCCAAGGGACTCGCAAGAGTCTTCTCCAACACCACAGTTCAAAAGCATCAATTCTTCAGTGCTCAGCTTTCTTTATAGTCCAACTCTCACATCCATACATGACCATTGGAAAAACCAACGCCTTGACTAAGTGGACCTTTGTTGACATAGTAATGTCTCTGCTTTTTAATATTCCACAGTTTATTGTGATCCACATAGTCAAAGGCTTTGGCATGGTCAATAAAGCAGAAATAGATGTTTTTCTGGAACTCTCTTGCTTTTTCAGTGATCCAGCAGATGTTGGCAATTTGATCTCTGGTTCCTCTGCCTTTTCTAAAACCAGCTTGAACATCTGGAAGTTCACGGTTCATGTATTGCTGAAGCCTGGCTTGGAGAATATGGGGCATTACTTTACTAGCAAGTGAGATGAGTGCAATTGTGTGGTAGTTTGAGCATTCTTTGGCATTGCCTTTCTTTGGGATTGGAATGAAAACTGTGTTTTCCCAGTCCTGTGACCACTGCTGAGTTTTTCAAATTTGTTGGCATATTGAGTGCAACTTTCTCAGCATCATCTTTGAGGATTTGAAATAGCTCAACTGGAATTCCATCACCTCCACTAGCTTTGTTCATAGTGATGCTTCTCATGGTCCACTTGACTTCACATTCCAGGATGTCTGGCTCTAGGTGGGTGATCACACCATCATGATTATCTGGATCTTTACTATCATTATTATTAATTCTTTTTCATGTAGTTTGCCTATTTCCTCTTCATGTATTTGGACTTCTTTTTTTCTATTTGTTCCTTCAGTTGTGTCGTTTTTCTCAGCCTTTTCATTATTATTTTTTAACTTATTGTGTTTGAGGTCTCCTTTTCCCAGCCTTCTAAGTTGAATTCTTTCTTCCTTTTGGTTTCTGCCCTCCTAAGGTTAGTCCAGTGGTTTGTGTAAGCTTTGTATAGGGTGAGATTTGTGCTGAGGTTTTTTCTGTTTTGTTTTGTTTGTTTTTCCTGTGATGGGCAAGGTTGAGTGAGGTGGTAATCCTGTCGGTTGATTGGGTTTGCATTTTTGTTTTGTGTGTTGTTTAGATGATGCACAGGGTGCTACTGGTGGTTGGGTGATGCCAGGTTTTGTATCCAAGTGGTTTCCTTTGTGTGAGTTCTCACTATCTGATACTCTTTAGGGTTAGTTGTCTGGTAGTTTAGGGTCTTGAGTCAGTTCTCCCACTCCAAAGGCTCAGGGCTTGATCTCTGGTCAGGAACAAAGATTCCACAAATGGTTTATTATGGCATTAATTGAGATTAAAACAATACCTAAAAATGAGAAATCAAAGATGAACCCCAGACAGATGGCAGGTACAAAATCATGCAAATAATAATTAAAATAATGCAATATATACATATACATATACACCCATAAGCAAAATCAAAACAGTTCAACAAAAAAAAGTACAGTAGATTGACCTGGCGAGCAAAGGAAATCAAAAATTATATTAACCAGTTAAGAACAAAACTAACTTAACACAAACTGGAAAATGAAACTAAAGCAAGGTGCCAAGTTGGGAAGGTTTATAGACATTAAAGACTAACTTCAAGGGGAAAAAACACAGTAGGAAAAGCAAACAAAGGAATAAATGTAAAAAAATAGGTTTAAAAATTAAAATTAGAAAAAGAAAAAAATAAAAGGAAGAAAAAGTAAAAAAAAAAAAGGAAAACTCCACAGAACTGCAAAACTCCAATGTAGAGGCAGAAGTTTATAACAAAAGCAAGAAAAATTATGACGGAGAAAAAAAAAACCTCAAAAGCTTAATTAGATTTCAGAGTGACAACAAAATCAAGAACTACAAGAGAGGGAGAGAGAGAAAAAAAGATCCAAAAGAACCTACAGAACAAGTCAAAACATAAGAGCAATAAATGTTTTTCTTGAGTCACTGCTGTCAGAGTCCTTTCCCTCACTGGAAGTCACAGTCCACCTCACCTCCCTAGGATGCCTTCCAACTCTGTGCTGGTCTCTGGACCTGCAGTGGGGACAGCATAGTTTCTAATCTGGTCCTACTCCTGTGGGTTCTTGCCTCCAAAGTCCACAGCTATCAGAACTAGTGTGTTTTCTTTTGTGGGAGCTCTCAATGGCCTTTTATATATTCCATAGATACGTAGTCTGTGGACTGTGTGGATTTTATCTGCAGCTTATACAGCTGGTGGGAAGGTTTTGAGTCTTTTTCCTTAGCCACACTGCCCCTGTGTTTCAACTGTGGTTTTATTTCCACCTTTGCATGTGAGTTGTCCACAGGGTTTTGCTCCTGGGGCTGCCTTGGAGGACTTGGGTCTGCCCCAGTGAAGGCCAGATGTGGAAGTGGTGCAGCTGCTTGGATCGCAGGGGATATGGCAGCACCAGGTACTCAGGGGAGTTGGCAGCTAGGGCAGCAGGAAATGTAGTGCTCTAGAAGGGTCTGGCAACCAGTATTGGCCAGTATGCTCCAGTATTCTTGCCTGCAGAACTACCTAGACAGAGAAGCCTGGCAGCCCACAGACCACAGGGTCGCAAAGAGCCGGACACGACCGAAGTGACCCTGCATGCATAAATGCAAGACATTTTTTGCCTACGTAGCAGCTTTGTATCAGGGAGGGTTGAGCATGAAGGTGGCGCAGCTGCTTGGCTTGCAGGGACCCTGGTGGTGCCAAGTGTGCAGCGATAAGGACTGCCTCCACCATAGGAGTTGTTGCCCTATCAGTCTTTTTTTAAGCCTCTTGTAGCTGGCGATCAGAAGGCCTCTTTGGCCAGTCTTTATCAGTAACTCAGCCCATTCAGGCACTTAAAGGCCTCCCTTGCCTGGGGTCCTTCTCTGTTGTTCAGCGCATCAGGCACATAGAGAGGCCCCCCCTGGCTGGGGTCATACTGTAGATCAGTGCATCAGACACTTATAGGGGCACCCTGGGTGGGGTCCTACCCTGTAGTTCAGAGGGTCAGGCGTTTGATGGGCCAGCCTCTCTATTGTTCAGCTGCCAATGCTGGCATGTCGGGAGAGAGAGGCTATGGTGATGACTCCACCCACTACACATGACTCAGCACTATCACCTTGCTTCCATGGTTGCCTGGCTTTCCTCCACAGCCATTTCTTGCCACTTTCTCCTCCCTCACTTTCTCTCCATCTGTCTCTCTCCATGGTCAACAGCAGCTCTTACCCTGGGGTTGCTCCTCAATCCCTAAACTCCAGGTCCCAGCTGCTGTGTTTTCTAGGATACCTGTGTCCTTGTCCAGAGTATTTATAGCTGCAGCAAGGACTTTCTGACTCTCATTCCATTTAGGCTGCTCTCAGCTTAAAATATTTCTCCTCTAACTAGACAGTTGCCCAGTGTGGGGATTGGACCGCTGCTTCAGTTCCCCCACTTGCCGAGGGCAGGTCCAGTCCTGCTAACACTCCTGTTTTCCCCCAGTTCCTTCATCCTACCAAGTTTTGTGTGGTTCTGTATATTCTTTTCCACTGGTCAGGTACTCCTGTCCACTCACAGCTCATTTTCTGCATTCACTTCTGTGTCTGAAGGTGTATTCCTGATGTATCCATGGAGAAAGATGTACTCCACCTCCACCTACTCTTCCACCATCTTGTTCTGTCCAATTGATGTTGTTAATATATTAGGCCTTAAGGGTGGGGCTGCATGGAACAGGGCGAAATGAGGTCCAGTTGTCAAATCTAAGACCAGAGATTAGATAGTTTGTGTTTGTCCAGTGTTTTATCAGAAGAAGGTAATTGGTGCCTGAGAAAAGATGTGGGCCTCCTAGTTTCCCAAAACGTTCTACCTCCTAATCACATCAGAGCAATGTCTACAAAGGTGGAAGTATTTTAAACCGAGTCTGTCAGGGGTAATAAGATGGGGAACACGTGTACACACGTGGTGGATGCATGTTAATGTATGGCAAAACCAATACAATATTGTAAAGTTAAAAAAATAATAATAAAAAAAATTAAAAAAGAAAGAAAAGACCCTGATGCTGGGAAAATTGAAGGTGGAAGGAGAAGGCGATGACAGATGGCAGTTGGATGGCATCACTGACTCATATGGACAGATATGAGTTGAAGCAAACTCTGAGAGTTGGTAATGGACAGGGAAGCCTAGCGTGCTGCTGTCGATGGGGTCTCAAAGAGTCAGACAGGACTGAGTGAAATGAACTGAAGGAAAAGTAACATAGTGTTGGTTTAGAGCTGGTTAATGGAGCCAAACAGTGCTTAAAATAACAGCTCCAACATTAATGAGCTGTTTGCCACTGGGCGGGTATTATGATCTCTCTGCATCTCAGTGTTCTCATTTTTAAAATAAAGATAATAAATGTACCTACTCAGAAAAAAAAAAAAAAAAGAAATATGGTTTATGATATAAAATGCAGGTTTTTTCCTACACAAACACTTGGGTAATTCTGTAGAGAGAGACAGAACTTTCCCACAGGAAAAAGGTAACCATAAATATCTGATCTCATTATGATTAAATCTTTTAACGAGTAAATCTTTTAAAGTTATATCTGAGACAGTTCTTGCAGCTGCCATTGCCACCATGTAGATTTTGTTTTTTTATGACTTTCATTATGTTATGTTAAACCACACTAGTATCAAAGATCTCTCAAGGAGCCTAACAAATTGGTAATAAATTAGGCATCACTTGGGCTTTCCTCGTGGTTGAGATGGTAAAGAATCTGAGACCCAATTAAGTTCCTGGGTCTTGAAGATCCCCTGCAGAAGGGAATGACTACCGGTCCCAGCATTTTATTCTTGCCTGGAGAATTTCATGTACAGAGGAGCCTGGTGGGCTACAGTCCATGGGGTTGCAAAAGAGTTGGACACGACTGAACAACTATCACTTTTCACTTACTCATCATTTATGTTGATTTACTAATGATATTGAACATTTCTTAAAGCAGTATTAACTGCTTGAGAAATTGTAATCTAGGAATAGGAAGAATTTACCTATGTTTGCTTTACATTTATGCTTGAGGAAACTCAAAGGACCAGCATCTCTCTTGATGAAAAAAAAGTTACATCTATTTCTAAATTTTCCATCTTTTCTTCCTAATATTTTGTGTAAAATATTATCAGGGGTCTCCATTATAATGCCAGTAATTCTGTCCAGAGGAAGCAGAATATTGTATGTCTTAAAACCTACTCTTGGTATTTAAATTTAAGGAATGATTGAGAAATAACTGCATCATAATGTCTTGGTGATCATTTTGAGAACTTATTTGGGGTGGAACAGTGTCCTTCAGTACATTTAAGCTTGTCTAGTACATGAGAGAAAATATGATTTTTTCCTTTTGTTCTTTGTAGAGGATGTATATTTATTTGTAATGCTTTTGCAAATATTGAAAATAGATATTAGACTGTATTGAATCTTAGTTATTCTTAATTTTATTGATTTTAATCTTTTTTGTTAGTTATCTTGGAATTTATCTGTTTTTCTTTTTAAAATAAAAACAACAAGATAAAAATTATGAAAATTGTTAAGTTGTAGATTTAGGTATTGGATTAGTCCAAATGAATGATGATGTCTTAGGCTGTAAACCAAAGTGACTTATGAATTACATGAATTTATTATTGTCTAGATGAGTATTTCCAAAGCAATTTTCTGAAGCAGGCCCAGGTTGTGATGGCTGGGTTGGAACCCATGGAGGCACTCTGTCTTCATACGTTGTAAAGAACATTGCTTTGGACAAAACTGATGACAGCAGTCCCCGGGAAGCTATTTTCTGGCATGCCAAGGCAGCCAGGGACAACCCATACTGGGCTTCTCCAGCATACTCCAAGATTCAGCCCCAAACCATGTTTGCCCAAGTTGAGTCTGATGATGAGAAAACAAAGAATGAGCCAGAATGGAAGAAACGTCAAATTTGAAGACTCTCCTATGAGAGCTGTTTGCATGAGGGGGAGGGATATTGAACAAGTTTTTTTTTTTTTTTAATGAAATAAAAACACATTTTTTTATGGAAAAAAAATTAAATATGGCTTTTACCCTGGAGTAGTACTACACAGTATGTAAAATCTCTTTGTCCATTTCAGAAGTTCTACCTTTACACAAGGAGCTACACTTAAGAATTTATTTTTAAATGTTTAACCCATCACACAATGTCAGTTAGCTGAAAGCCTAAATATTGAAGTAATAGGCTAAATAAAATAGTGGTGTATGAACTAGCTTACTAGTCTCTCTTTAGCAGTCAGCTACGGAGAAGGCAATGGCAACCCACTCCAGTACTCTTGCCTGGAAAATCCCATGGAAGGAGGAGCCTTGTAGGCTGCAGTCCATGGGGTCGCTAGGAGTCAGACACGACTGAGCGACTTCATTTTCACTTTCATGCATTGGAGAAGGAAATGGCAACCCACTCCAGTATTCCTGCCTGGAGATTACCAGGGACGGGGGAGCCTGGTTGGCTGCCGTCTCTGGGGTCACACAGAGTCGGACACAACTGAAGTGACTTAGCAGCAGCAGTCAGCTAACATTTGACCTTAAGTTGTAGGTGATACTGATACAACAGTAATCACAATGAACCTTTATTGTGAAGTTGAGGCAATCACATTGTTAAAGACTTCTCATATGTTTTATTATTTAATCCTCATTAAAATTCTTAGGCAAAAAAATATAGGTTAGTTGTTAAGATTACAAATGCCAGTGCTAACTGGCTTATGTTCATACTGTTCTTCTAGTACATATTAACTGTGAAACGTTGAACAAGTTATTTAATCTCTATTTACCTCTATTCCCCCAAAATGAGAATTATTATTATGCCTAACTCAAAGGCACTTATGATGTCTAAGTGAATTAATATTTGTAAATAACTTAGCTCATTTTCAATACTAAATATGTTTATTTAATAATGCATAACTTAGAGGTCTAATAATGTCTAAATTATAACACTTCTGTTAGATAAGTCCTAAAGATAAAATTAATTTTGAAATTTTTGGTTAGGAGTATTTGGATACTTCTAGATGGAAGGATTTTGTAGTTAGAAATTTTCAGGGTTTATTGAAGAATTTAGTTATAAGAGGTTTAAAACTTTAAATTTTTTCAAAAATGATATTTAAAGCATTATTTTACCTCAATAGTATAAATTAAGGAATTAAGTGACTTAGCAGCAGCAGCAGAGGAATAAAACTGTACCTTTATATTCTACAATGTCAAAATTATTTAAAGGAGTTAAAATATATATTTAATACAGTAAAGAAAATTTAAAAAATTAAGATAACTGGCTGAGAAATAAACATGATGAAGGGAAAATAAAACAAAAATTTTAAAATAATTTATTGTTGTCTTGCTGCTCACACTGTTCACTGTATCCAGTGTAGATAAGGCACGACTGGGGAAGCTAGAAGAAGACTCTAGGAGCCATGGAGACTGCAGACATGTTTATGCTCTCTGGGCAGTAGCAACAGGGAGTCTTCAAGGACTACTGATACACTAAGACAGACAGAAGTGGCCCATGGCCAAGTGGGTGCACAGGCACAGTGCTACCAAGGCCAGCGATATCGTTGTTTACACAACATAAGGTATGAGGCCATGAGAGAGTGGGGTAGGAGAGCCTGACTGATGCCATGTTGTCAGTTAGTTTCCCCACAATCCACCCCTTAGGGTCTTCTGTCCCACTGATTACATAGGCTTGGCCCTCTGCAGCTTTGTTCTGGAGCACACCACCACTGCTTGCAGCCGTTTTCCAAAACCACAATAAGGGCTACAACAACAAAGCACTAGTGTGCAGGCTATACAGCTACTACAGGGCAAAGCCCAACACCAGGTACTGGCCCACCACTCCAGCAGGGCATCTCCTGCAATGCCTTGCCCATCATGGATTTCTTGTCCATGTGCTGTAATGCTACTGTAACATTTTTATGATTATCAGGTATATACACACCACATTCTGTACCCAGTAATGTACACATGCCACCTTGTGTTCAGTTGAGTTCATTCGCTCAGTCGTGTCCGACTCTTTGTGACCCCCATGGACTGCAGCACACCAGGCCTCCCTGTCCATCACCAGTTCCTGGAGTTTACTCAAACTCATGTCCATTGAGTCGGTGATGCCATCCAACCATGTCATCCTCTGTTGTCCCCTTCTCCTCCTGCCCTCAATCTTTCCCAGCATCAGGGTCTTTTCAAATGAGTCAGTTCTTTGCATCAAAGTATTGGTGGCCAAAGTATTAGAGTTTCAGCTTCAACATCAGTCCTTCCAATGAACACCCAGGACTCATCTCCTTTAGGATGGACTGGTTGGATCTCTTTGCAGTCCAAGGGACTCTCAAGAGTCTCCTCCAACACCACAGTTCAAAAGCATCAATTCTTCAGCTCTCAGTGGCAGTCAGCAAATCAAGAGCCATTCGGTTCTGCAAAACAGAATACTTTCTTCATGTGGTACATTTCTTCATCTAACACAGTTAAGTCTTGGTGTGTATAATTCAAAGTACAGGCAGCATGCAAAGCAAGGACAGTAACTTGTGCCTCAGTAACTATGACTGCCCCTTGGGGCAAAAACAAAATCAAGGGCTAGTACTACCAGGGCATCCATTTCACTCGGTACCATGCACGGACATCATCCCAGTTGGCAGGTCTGTGTGGAAGAGTTGCATAGACCCAGGTGGGAAGGTAGGGCTGGCCCCAAGTGAAGTGCACCCTCCGGCCCAATTCTCAGGCAGGTATGGCCATCCTTATAACCCTCATACCCACAGGGTGCCATGAGGGACAGGAATCACACTATTAGTCATTTGATTGACTCCATTAGCGCCCAGATGGGGTGTCCACCCCGCTGCTTCAGTACCAGTCCTCCTTCCTACACAAAGGGGCACAACGTCTCGCAGGTCAACACTCACAGCCAGTAACCAGGAAAACCTGTCCCACAGTACATGTCCTTCCTGGGGGTGAGGCATCCTCCCTTGTTTCTTCACCTCTTGTACAATCAGGTGCTTTGTTTCCTCCCATTCAGCTGTCTTCAGTGTCAACCAGAAAACATTGTGTTTCCAAGTCCAAGTAGCCAGAGTCATGGGCTGAATGCACCAGGGGAGTCCCACTGCTGCTCTGGGCTCAATTGCTTCCATAGCTCTAGGAGTAAAGAATTAGGTTGTTCTCAATTTTATTCTTGTCAAGTCCTGCTGCTAGCAAATCAGCCCACGTTTGCGCCCATGTCACCTGGGTGGGGCCTTTGCCAGCTCGGCTGCCATTTGGGGCTTTCACAGTCCTAACCTCTTTAGCCTGCTGTTGCCCTTCTGCATCTCCCAAGCTAGCCATCACTGAGGTCACCTCATAGATAGGGTGCCCCACATAGGGTATAGGGGCTTCCCTTATAGCTCAGTTGGTAAAAAGTCCAGCTGCAATGCAGGAGACCCTGGTTTAATTCCTGGGTTGGGAAGATCCTCGGGAGAAGGGATAGGCTATCCACTCCAGTATTCTTGGGCTTCTCTGGTGGCTTAGCTGGTAAAGAATCTGCCTACAATGTGGGAGACCTGGGTTTGATCCCTGGGTTGGGAAGATCCTCTCGAGAAGAGAAAGGCTACCCACTTCAGTATTCTGACCTGGAGAATTCCATGGACTCTATAGTCCATGGGGTCGCAAAGAGTTGGATAGGACTGAGTGACTTTCATTTTCACTTTTCACATAGAGTATAAGCATAGCAGGCAAGGATCCAAAATAGGCAGACGGAGCACTGTTAAAGATAGCGTCTCTCATACCACCAGAGAAATGCTCGTCATCTGGGCTCCAGGCTTTCTGGCTAAACATCATCTGTCTCATGCCCAATTTTCTCACCACCTGGGTCAACTCGGCATACATGTGCCATTTACTGACAGTCCCTAGCAGCTCTTCTGCTTTCATCCACATGATATGGATGGCAGCATTGATCCACTCCATCAGTGTGTCTGGTTAGGGTCACCCTGTATGAGCTGCTTAGCATGCTGCAATCTCTGTCTCAATGATGGGTCAGGGATGCCAGCCATTCTACCTCATCCCCAGAACAAAGGGTGCCACCCACCCCTGTGTCCCGCAGTCACAGAACCCATGCTGCCAAGGTTTCCCCAGGCCCCTGCTGGAACTGCTTGCCCAAGTTGACCAACTCTACCTGATATATCATGAACTCAGTCAATACGTAGTGAACTCAGTCACACTGGGAGCCACCTGATGCGAAGAACTGACTCATTTGAAAAGACCCTGATGTTGGGAAAGATCGAAGGCAGGAAGAGAAGGGTACAACAGTGGACGAGATGGTTGGATGGCATTACCAACTTGATGGACAAGAGTTTGAGCAAGCTCCTGGAGTTGGTAATGGACAATGAAGCCTGGAGTGCTACAGTCCATGGGGTTGCAAAGAGTCAGACATGACTGAGTGACTGAACTGAACTGAAGGGCCTCCCAGGTGGTGCTAGTGTGTAAAGAACATGCCTGCCAATGCAGGAATATAAGCGATGTGGGCGTAACCCCTGGGTCTGAAAAATCCCCTGAAGGAAAGCATGGCAACCCAATCCAGTATTCTTCCCTGGAGAATCCCTTGGACAGAGGAGCCTGCTGGGCTACAGTCCATAGTATTGCAATGAGTCGAAAATGACTGAAGTGACTTAGCACACAGCACACACTCTTAGCACACACTGTTCTAAAGGACCATCAATTTGTGTTTATTTTTGTGTATGGTGTTAGAAAGTGTTCTAGTTTCATTCTTTTACAAGTGGTTGACCAGATTTCCCAGCACAACTTGTTAAAGAGATTGTTTTTAATCCATTGTATATTCTTGCCTCCTTTGTCAAAGATAAGGTGTCCATATGTGCATGGATTTATCTCTGGGCTTTCTATTTTGTTCCATTGATCTATATTTCTGTTGTGCCAGTACCATATGGTCTTGATAACTGTGGCTTTGTAGTAGAGCCTGAAGTCAGGTAGGTTGATTCCTCCAGTTCCATTCTTCTTTCTCAAGATAGCTTTGGCTATTTGAGGTTTTTTGTATTTCCATACAAATTGTGAAATTATTTGTTCTAGCTCTGTGAAGAATACCATTGGTAGCTTGATAACGATTGCATTGAATCTATAAATTGCTTTGGGTAGTATACTCATTTCACTATATTGATTCTTCCAATCCATGAACATGGTATATTTCTCCATCTATTAGTGTCCTCTTTGATTTCTTTCACCAGTGTTTTATAGTTTTCTATGTATAGGTCTTTAGTTTCTTTAGGTAGATATATTCCTAAGTATTTTATTCTTTCCGTTGCAATGGTGAATGGAATTGTTTCCTTAATTTCTGTTTCTGTTTTCTCATTATTAGTGTATAGGAATGCAAGGGATTTCTGTGTGTTGATTTTATATCCTGCAACTTTACTATAATCATTGATTAGCTCTAGTAATTTTCTGGTGGAGTCTTTAGGGTTTTCTATGTAGAGGATCATGTCATCTGCAAACAGTGAGAGTTTTACTTCGTCTTTTCCCATTTGGATTCCTTTTATTTCTTTTTCTGCTCTGATTGCTGTGGCCAAAACTTCTAAAACTATGTTGAATAGTAATGGTGAAAGTGGGCACCCTTGTCTTGTTCCTGACTTTAGAGGAAATGCTTTCAATTTTTCACCATTGAGGATAATGTTTGCTGTGGGTTTGTCATACATAGCTTTTATTATGTTGAGGTATGTTCCTTCTATTCCTGCTTTCTGGAGAGTTTTTATCATAAATGGATGTTGAATTTTGTCAAAGGCTTTCTCTGCATCTATTGAGATAATGATATGGTTTTTATTTTTCAATTTGTTAATGTGGTGTATTACCTTGATTGATTTGCGGATATTGAAGAATCCTTGCATCCCTGGGATAAAGCCCACTTGGTCATGGTGTATGATCTTTTTAATGTGTTGTTGGATTCTGATTGCTAGAATTTTGTTAAGGATTTTTGCATCTATGTTCATCAGTGATATTGGCCTGGAGTTTTCTTTTTTTTGTGGCATCTTTGTCAGATTTTGGTATTAGGGTGATGGTGGCCGCATAGAATGAGTTTGGAAGTTTACCTTCCTCTGCAATTTCCTGGAAGTGTTTGAGCAGGATAGGTGTTAGCTCTTCTCTAAATTTTTGGAAGAATTCAGCTGTGAAGCCGTCTGGACCTGGGCTTTTGTTTGCTGGAAGATTTCTGATTACTGTTTCAATTTCCGTGCTTGTGATGTGTCTGTTAAGATTTTCTATTTCTTCCTGGTCCAGTTTTGGAAAGTTGTACTTTTCTAAGAATTTGTCCATTTCTTCCACGTTGTCCATTTTATTGCCATATAATTGTTGATGGTAGTCTCTTATGATCCTTTGTATTTCTGTGTTGTCTGTTGTGATCTCTCTATTTTCATTTCTATATTTTTTGATTTGATTTTTCTCCCTTTGTTTCTTGATGAGTCTGGCTAATGGTTTGTCAATTTTATTTATCCTTTCAAAGAACCAGCTTTTGGCTTTGTTGATTTTTGCTATGGTCTCTTTTGTTTCTTTTGCATTTATTTCTGCTCTAATTTTTAAGATTTCTTTCCTTCTACTAGCCCTGGAGTTCTTCATTTCTTCCTTTTCTATTTGCTTTAAGTGTAGAGTTAGGTTATTTATTTGACTTTTTTCCTGCTTCTTGAGGTATGCCTGTATTGCTCTGAACTTTCCCCTTAGGACTGCTTTTACAGTGTCCCACAGGTTTTGGGTTGTTGTGTTTTCATTTTCATTCGTTTCTATGCAAATTTTGATTTCTTTTTTGATTTCTTCTGTGATTTGTTGGTTATTCAGCAGCGTGTTGTTCAGCCTCCATATGTTGGAATTTTTAATCGTTTTTCTCCTGTAATTGAGATCTAATCTTACTGCATTGTGGTCAGAAAAGATGCTTGGAATGATTTCTATTTTTTTGAATTTACCAAGGCTAGATTTATGGCCCAGGATGTGATCTATCCTGGAGAAGGTTCCATGTGTGCTTGAAAATAGAACACTTTCTAACACCATACACAAAAATAAACTCAAAATGGATTAAAGATCTAAACGTAAGACCAGAAACTATAAAACTCCTAGAGGAGAACATAGGCAAAACACTCTCCGACATACAACACAGCAGGATCCTCTATGACCCATCTCCCATAATATTGGAAATAAAAGCAAAAATAAACAAATGGGACCTAATTAAACTTAAAAGCTTCTGCACAACAAAAGAAACTATGAGCAAGGTGAAAAGACAGGCTTCAGAATGGGAGAAAATAATAGCAAATGAAGCAACTGACAAACAACTAATCTCAAAAATATACAAGCAACTCCTACAGCTCAATTCCAGAAAAATAAATGACCCAATCAAAAAATGGGCCAAAGAACTAAATAGACATTTCTCCAAAGAAGACATACAGATGGCTAACAAACACATGAAAAGATGCTCAACATCACTCATTATCAGAGAAATGCAAATCAAAACCACTATGAGGTACGATTTCACACCAGTCAGAATGGCTGCGATCCAAAAGTCTACAAGCAATAAATGCTGGAGAGGGTGTGGAGAAAAGGGAACCTTCTTACACTGTTGGTGGGAATGCAAACTAGTACAGCCACTATGGAGAACAGTGTGGAGATTCCTTAAAAAACTGGAAATAGAACTGCCTTATGATCCAGCAATCCCACTGCTGGGCATACACACTGAGGAAACCAGAAGGGAAAGAGACACGTGTACCCCAGTGTTCATCACAGCACTGTTTATAATAGCCAGGACATGGAAGCAACCTAGATGTCCATCAGCAGATGAATGGATAAGAAAGCTATGGTACATATACACAATGGAGTATTACTCAGCCATTAAAAAGAATACATTTGAATCAGTTCTAATGAGGTGGACGAAACTGGAGCCTATTATACAGAGTGAAGTAAGCCAGAAAGAAAAACACCAATACAGTATACTAACGCATATATATGGAATTTAGAAAGATGCTAACAATAACCCTGTATACGAGACAGCAAAAGAGACACTGATGTATAGAACAGTCTTATGGACTCTGTGGGAGAGGGAGAGGGTGGGAAGATTTGGGAGAATGGCATTGAAACATGTATAATATCATGTATGAAACGAGTTGCCAGTCCAGGTTCGATGCACGATACTGGATGCTTGGGACTGGTGCACTGGGACGACCCAGAGGGATGGTATGGGGAGGGAGGAGGGAGGAGGGCTCAGGATGGGGAACACATGTATACCTGTGGCGGATTCATTTCGATATTTGGCAAAACTAATACAATTTTGTAAAGTTTAAAAATAAAATAAAATTTAAGTCAAAAAAAAAAAAAAGGACCTTCAAACAACTCTTGTTAATAGGGAAAGATAAAGTATTTTACAAGGCTTATAAAACCTTTTGGAGAAGGCAATGGCACCCCACTCCAGTACTCTTGCCTGGAAAATCCCATGGACGGAGGAGCCTGCTAGGCTGCAGTCCATGGGGTCGCTAGGAGTCAGACACGACTGAGCGACTTCACTTTCACTTTTCCCTTTCATGCATTGGAGAAGGAAATGGCAACCCACTCTAGTGTTCTTGCCTGGAGAATCCCAGGGACAGGGGAGCCTGGTGGGCTGCCGTCTGTTATCTGGTTCTGGCTTACCTCTTCAACTCTGTGTTCCTACACTTTACATGCCAGATGTTTTAGTAGCTAGACCTGTTGAAATCTCATTGTCTTATATATATGTACACATAGAGCTGATACACCTTGCTGTATAACAGAAACTAATGCACCATTGTAAAGCAGCTATACTGCAATAAAAAGTAATAACAATCTCAGTGGCTTCAACCAAAAGCATTAAATTATTTTTCATGATTCTCTGGGTTGATTGGGCTCAGTCACATTGTTCTGTTGCAGGTGACTCAACTGAGCTCACTCCCTCAACTGCACTTAGCCAGTGGATGTAAACGTTCAAGAAAGCTTACCGATATGTTTGATTTCTCAGTCTCCTCCTGGGTTCTCCCTCTCCATGTGATATCCTATTCTATAGGATTTCTTCATGTATCTACTCTCCTTCCTTCTTCTTCCCCAGCCCTTTCTTTCCTTCTCTCTTCCTTTGTAGTTAGATAGATAGGTAGGTGGGTAGGTAGGTGGATGGATGAATAGATAGAATCTCCAGCAAGATTTCCTAGATTGCCTTCAATTATGGTAGCTGGCTTCCAAAACTTAGGAACCAGAAGTTGCTGTTTGTCTTAGTACCAGAGCCTAGGGCCTGTAGGTCATAGAGTCATGATTTTTGATGAAAGCAAGTCACAGGCCATCAAATATTCAAGGAGAGGAGAGGGAAATATGCACCTTTTAAAAACTAAAATATAGTTGATTTGTAATGTATTAACTTCTACTGTACAGCAAAGTGATTCAACTTGATGGGCAGAGTGGCATGTACAAACAGTGCAAGAAGGAATATTTGAACCGTATTTGGATATTATCCCCTCCACCAACTATAATGAGTTTAATTAATAGCATTCGTTTCCAGACATATCCTTTGTCTTGCTTTCAAGTGTTGTGTGATCTGTTTCAACTGTCTGAACTTATATTCTTTGTTATCATGATCTTTAAGAAGCATCCCTTGACTCAATTTATATTACCTCTTCTCCTTCATGAGATCGCAAAGACATATATTGCAGTTACTTATGAATCTGAACCCAGGTCTCCCATATTGCAGGCAGATTCTTTATCAGCTGAGCCACCAGGGAAGCCCAAGAATAGTGGAGTGGGTAGCATGTCCCTTCTCCAGCAGATCTTCCTGACCCAGGAATTGAACCAGGGCCTCCTGCATTGCAGGTGGATTCTTTACCAATTGAGCTACCAGGGAGACATGAGTTTGAGTAAACTGGAAGAAAGTGGATGACAGAGGAGACCAGAAACCCCCATGGGGTGGCAAAGAGATGTGACTTAACAAATGAACAACAATAAGATTTATTCATTCACTCATGTAACAAATACATTTTAAGTGCCAAGTATGTGTCACAATCTGTACTATGGACTTGGATACTGTGATAAAACAAGGCATGGTTCTTTTCCCCAAAAATTTAAGAAATAAAGATGAGAGTATTAAAATACTAGAATCAATAGATTAAAAACCTAAAAGAAGCAGCAGAGAATAGAAAAAGCTAAATAGAAGTTTAAAAATAAGAATGTTTTTCAGTATAAAAATAAGAACTATCACAGGTGTATTTTTTCTATGCCTTATAAACCAAAATATATGTTAGGAAAGATAAAGAAGATCAGGTGGAAATAGGGAGACTAAAGATAAAATATATAGTGAAGTTGGTAAAAGTAATTTAAAACAACCAGCAAAAATCAAAGCAATTGGAAGTAGTATAAAAAAATGGCAAGCTGCTGCTGGGTGATAAAATTGTACATTCTGTAAAGATGTAAGAAAACAAGGTAGAAAAGTGGGGGGAAATGGAGAGTATATAAAAACTCCAAGATATAGGCCAATGAGGTTGAATCCTGGCTAAATGTCCATATGGAAACTTTCAAGATGCACATGTCTCTAAGAGCCTCTCAGCAACCACCCCTTTACTTTCACCCTTTCCTGTGTTCAGCTATCAGTCAGACGCAGACTTGTCCATGTTAGCAAAAGTTGAGGCCATTTGGACGTATCCACTGCAAGGTGCTCACTGTTTTTCAATCTTTTGCCCTTAGCCTTGGTCTACAGTCTTAAATAAATACTTATTTCCATTCAAGAAAGTGCATTTAAGCGCTGGTGCACTTTCAAAATATCATTTGTATCATGGATGTTTCAGTATTCATGACTGTTTATAGCAACAGATGTTCATTTGTGTAAACATAAATTGATCTTTATACTTGATATCAGTGACCTTTAATTTCACCTGGACTATACAGATTAGTTGTAATGGAGATTT
Organism: Bos taurus; assembly: GCF_002263795.3. Lineage (NCBI taxonomy): Eukaryota > Metazoa > Chordata > Mammalia > Artiodactyla > Bovidae > Bos > Bos taurus. Next base: position 101,532,373 of record NC_037329.1, read on the forward strand.
ATATTAAAGGGTATTATTATAGAACTAGAGGTATCTATTTCAAATATACAGTGTCAAAAATACTAGCTGCTGTCAAATGAGATTTATACGTGACCAGTATATTTCTTTTTTATAGTGATATATATGCGTGCATGCTAAGTCGCTTCTGTCATTTCTGACTCTTTGCAACCTTTTGGACTGTAGCACTCCAGGCTTCTCTGTCCATGGGATTCTCCAGGCAAGAATACTGGAGTGGGTTACCATGCCCTCATCCAAGGGATCTTCCTGACCCAGAGACTGAACGCAGCCAAGTCTCTTATATCTCCTGCATTGGCAGGCGGGTTCTTTACTACTGGTTCTTTACTATGGGCCATATATATATATATGTGTGTGTGTGTGTATGTATTTGTAAATATTGTATTTTTCTCTTTTTATTTATTTATTTTTAAATTAGTCATTATTTATTTATTTATTTTATTTTTTAACTTTACAATATTGTATTGGTTTTGCCATATATCAACATGAATCCGCCACTGGTATACACGTGTTCCCCATCCTGAACCCTCCTCCCTCTTCCCTCCCTGTACCATCCCTCTGGGTCGTCCCAGTGCACCAGCCCCAAGCATCCAGTATCGTGCATCGAACCTGGACTGGTGACACATTTCATATATGATATTATACATATTTCAATGCCATTCAGTTCTAATGAGGTGGATGAAACTGGAGCCTATTTTTCTCTTTTTAGTGTTATAACTGTTTTAGAAATATTGGGTAAGATTGTGTTATACCCTGATTGTTTCACTCTGCAAAACTTACTCTTCCATAAAGCTGTATCTTATTGACCTTGTATTTTCAAAGGTCATACAGTTATAATATTGGTATTGACAATATCAATTTGTCAATAATATTGTAAAAACACAAGTACTGCTTATTCAGTAGGGGGAAGGAGTTAATGATAAAAATGACACTTTTTAATTATAGGACAGATACTAAATATTACATAATTATTGGATTGGTCAAAAAGTTCATTTGGGTTTTTCTGTAGCATCTTATAGAAAAAGCTGAATGAACATTTTGGCCAACCCAATGCATATAAATTTGACAACTTTGTAAGTTTAGAAATGCCATTTATTTATTTGTATCATTTTAAAAAAAAAAATTTATTATTTTAAGAATGATACATGCTCTTCCCTGATCTACTCCTCAAATACCAAAATAGATAAACATTATTAATGCATGAAGTAACTATTATTCTGTCAGAAATTCTTTAAAATTGTATCTTCTTTCCTCTTCCACCTCCACATCTCCAGTTAGGATCGTATTATGAAGACTTTTCTAAAACTTGCTTTGTGCAGTTAACACATGTGAATATCCTTCTATTACCAATCCCATCACTGTTTATATATATGATCAATATTAATACATCAATATGTTTCATTTAATAATTTTGTCATTTTATAAATAGCATAGGTACAATTATATTGTTATATAGATCATTGTGTACTTACCTATTTAATTTGAATTCTTTTTTATTAGTGACATTTTCAGTTTTCCTATTTATATAAGATACTTATGAATAGTTAAATTACCTGTAGAGTTTAACTATGACCTATTTCTACCAATTTTCCTTTAACATTCATGCTTAATTTTAAGAAATAGGGATACTAGACAAGAAACTAGTTAGTTCTTGATGTAATAATAAATATTTTTACTTTAGTTATATAGAGACACCTTAATTATATTTTTAGCTATTGACTGGCAGTAAATTTATTTTCTTATTCCACTGGAATACATGTTGGAGTAATATTAGAACCTTCAACTCACTTCTTTAAAAATATATAATCATATATATTTTATAATTCTAGGATATAATGTAATGTGTATAAATACCTTGACTTAGTAAGTTTTATCTCAAGTATACAAGTTTTATCTCAAATATATATATATTTTTGTAATCTTAAAGTAAAAATACATTGCTTTATACCTAATTTCCTTTTTCACATATGGACCCATTGTTCTTCCTGCAAAGTCACTCAAACTCATGGTGATTAGAAATGCTCCCCCGATCTTACCTCCCACCTTCATCTCACCACTCTCTGCACTGGGGCTCATTAAATAAGCCTCCTGATGGCCGTTTTGGAGACTGTTTATCACCTGAGCCAAGCTGAGATACCATCTGCTACCTGTATAAGGTGGGATACTTTATTGAAAGTGACTTAAAAATACAGCATAAATTGGTTGAAAGATGAAAAGGGAGTTACTAGATCAACAAACTGAGAAGATCAGAACTAGAAGTGGCTCCAGGTCAAGCCTGATTCAGTGTTTCAAAATATCACTTAGTACTTTATTTCACTGTTTTTCTATTCTGTCTTTTGTATCAGCATTATCCTCAGGCTCTAAGCTTTCCTTTTACGGGAGCAAAATGGCTGAAGCGATTCTAGACTTCATATTCTTTCACACCACCACCCAGGGAAGGGTCACCTTGCATGGCTTTTGAAGAATGGAAGTTCTTTTTCCTGCAAGTTAAGGCAAGTGCCACCCTCAGTGACTGGTTGGATAAATTGCCATTCCAGAGTTGAATATCGTGACAAGGAGAATGATAAGCCTACCAGGCTTCTCTGTCCATCGGATTTTCCAGGCAAGAATACTGGAGTGGATTGCCATTTCCTTCTTCAGATAGAGATATTATCAGTCCATATAGCTGATAGTGAAAGGGTGGGAAGCTCCTAAAATGTAAACAGCCTGGGAGTTGTTCAAATGGATGGATGCTGAACGAAGTCTCAGCTACATCATGTAGGTTCCTGTTTCTGCTAGATTTCATGATGGCTAACCAGGTTCTGGTTCTTCAAATTGTAGCATATTCCCATGTGTTCCATCTAGTATCTCTGGGTGTTTTCTCTGTTACTAGTTTTGAAATCCTGTTGTAATATTTAGCATTGTGTAGTAAAAAAGAAAATTTCCACAGGTAATGATGCATGCAGCCACTTCGTTAGCAACATTTATTATATATACTCAGGACATTGGTCTATGAGCTGAACAGACCAATAGAATGAAAGCACTTCTCAGGCTGTAAGGATTCAATGAAGTGGTCTTCCTAATAGTACATTGCATTATTCCTAGAACATGGTATGTTCTCAGTAGATGTTCCACCTATTTGCTATCTCTGTTCTCTTTCTGTGACTTGGTATTGTCTCATCAATGTAGTGACCTGAGACAGAGCATCTATTACATATGAATGTTTATTTGAGATAATATTAACTACTAACCTGGACCTGTGAGTACTGGACACCTTTTGAGATTCATCTTTGAATATTCTGATGCTGTTTGACTGGAAAAGCGTTCATTTGTGGACAGTATGACTTTTGATCATTCTCTACTCCATTTTTTTTTTAATGTAATAGCCATGAATCAATAGCATTGTAAGAAATGACACTTGTAGATAGAGAAGTAGATTACTCATTTGGCTGGAGCAAGATCTTCAAGAAAAAATAAACATAAGCTTCCTAAAAGGAGACAGTATCCATCAAATTGTGTGCTTTTCTCCAGTAATTTAAATGATAAATGGAAGTAATAAATAGAATTCTCCCAGTCTGTGACTGAGTGATGTTGATATTTTCTATAAATATTTCTGGGTGGAGGAGACCAAAATATCTATCACATCATAAATACAGTTCATAAATGTCTCTGAGATACTCACTATGCCTTATTCAAATTTGCCAGAAATCTTTAGTGCAATTATAAGAATTAAGGTCAAAAACAGAGAAGAAAAATACATGAGTGGCTTTTATATATACTTTCCCTTTTTATAGGTTATGGTTTTCTATTTGGTTATAACTTAAGAAAGATACTCAATAGAATTTGAGTGTATAAACCAATAGAATAATCAGCATATTTTAGATGGTGATGTTACAACTATACCCTTATTCTTCAAAAGGTAGATGCTCTTTGTTATATTGTCCTCTGTAAAATCTCAAATTGAGTTGTTGGTACATTGACTATGCCAAAGTCTTTGACTGTGTGGATCACAATAAACTGTGGAAAATTCTGAAAGAGATGGGAATACCAGACCACCTGATCTGCCTCTTGAGAAACCTGTATGCTGGTCAGGAAGCAACAGTTAGAACTGGACATGGAACAACAGACTGGTTCCAAATAGGAAAAGGAGTATGTCAAGGCTGTATATTGTCACCCTGCTTATTTAACTTGTATGCAGAGTACATCATGAGAAACGCTGGGCTGGAGAAAGCACAAGCTGGAATCAAGATTGCCGGGAAAAATATCAATACCCTCAGATATGCAGATGACACCACCCTTATGGCAGAAAGCAAAGAAGAAATAAAGAGCTTTCTTGATGAAAGTGAAAGAGGAGAGTGAAAAAGTTGGCTTAAATCTCATTATTCAGAAAACTAAGATCATGGCATCCAGTCCCATCACTTCATGGCAAATAGATGGAGAAACAATGGAAACAGTGACAGACTTTATTTCTGGGGGCTCCAAAATCACTGCAGATGGTGACTGCAGCCATGAAATTAAAAGACACTTGCTCCTTGGAAGAAAAGTATGACCAACTTGGACAGCATATTAAAAAGCAGAGTCATTAGTTTGTCAACAAAGGTCCATCTAGTCAAAGCTGTGGTTTTTCCAGTAGTCATCTATGGATGTGAGAGTTGGACTATAAAGAAAGCTGAGTGCTGAAGAATTGATGCTTTTGAACTGTGGTGTTGGAGAAGACTCTTGAGAGTCCTTTGGACTTCAAGGAGATCCAACCAGTCCATCCTAAAGGAGATCAGTCCTGAATATTCATTGGAAGTACTGGTTTTGAAGCTGAATCTCCAATACTTTGGCCACCTGATGCAAAGCTGACTCATTTGAAAAGACCCTGATGTTGGGAAAGATTGAGGGCAGGAGGAGAAGGGGACAACAGAGGATGAGATGGTTGGATGATATCACCAACTCAATGAACATGGATTTGGGAGGACTCCAGGAGTTGGTGATGGACTGGGAGGCCTGGCATTGTTCATGGTTCATGGTATCACAAAGAGTCAGACAAGACGGAGCGACTGAGCTGGAACCGGTGAGTTTCTGAGGACAAAATTTGGGTGGAGGTGATTGATGTGATGCATATGAGTTGCACGTGCCTGTGAGACATCAAACTAATATGTAGATGGAGTTCTGAGGTGAGAATAGACTGACAGATTAAGTAGACTGCCACCTCATATATATGACAGTAAGCATAAGGATGGGGGAAATGTTTGAAAGAATGAGAATAGAAGACCTTGAAATAAGGCTTGAATTACTCATTTAATGAGTAAGTCAAATGAGTTTGAAAGAAGAACATAAAAAATAGATGACTAGGACCACTGAATTTAGAAAGCAGCATGTCATGAAAAACTAAATGGAAGACATGGTCAACAATCTTGAATGCCACTAAGTCAAGTTGATTTTTTTTTTTTTTAATGCCTGTTTAATGTTACAGGTCAGTTCAGTTCAGTTGCTCAGTCGTGTCCAACTCTTGAGACCCCATGGACTGCAGCACGCCAAGCCTCCCTGTCCATCACCAACAAGTCACTTTAAATATTACAGCATCACATTTTCACAGAGATAGTGGCAAAATGAAATTGGCCTTGCTTAATTGGTGAATTGGGAATAAAAAAATGAATACAATGAACTCAGTTAATCCATACAGAACTCTCACATATATTTCATCAGAAAAAGCTCTGAGCCACCCGGGAGTACTCCATATTACTACTTTCATAGCACTTTGTTCCTTTTCTTCATTGCTTAAACCTCAAAGGTCAACCTATTTTAATAATTTGTCTCCTTCACAGAAAGCTATTCTATTTGGTATTTTGATGTTTACACATTGACATGTTTCAGACTGACTGGAGAGAACATATTCCTGTTATGTTATTAACTTTTTATGTCAACTAAACCAGGATGGACAGCTCAGGGAGGGGCCTGGATTTCTTAAGCAGAAATGAATTTCAAATGGCACTACTTTTGAAATATCAGTGAAAAAATTAACATGATTTGACGGCCAGCTTCAGAGAAAATACCATTGTTTCCAGGTTCAGAAAATATATATATAGTCAAATAAATCACTTAGTGTCTTCTTGAACTATAATCCTACATTTTTGGTAGTATTGTTTTGAAGTAAACCAGTTCTAAAATCAAAACTTTATTTAAGAAAATAAATGTTAGGCTATTCTCCTGTATAATAATTTCTTTTATTTTTCAATTTTTCTTTAACCCTGAAGCACATTGGAATGGGTCATTTCTGCGTAGAAAGGGCCTTTACGTCATGATTCATTTTCCTCTGGGATTTTTTCTACTTGATATAGTAGTACTTTCCTAGTATTATATTTTAAATTAAAATTTTTCTACCATCAAGCTTGTATTATTCTGGGGATACTTCTTACCTTTCAAAAGTGCAATGTTATGTTGACTTTAGGGTTTCATATTCTTTCTAGTCTCATTTCTCACAGACATGATATAATAGATTAGGGCTATATAAAATAGAGGAATTAATCTATAAATAATAAAAAATAAAAGTATAGTGTATATTTCTAAACTTTTCTTTATTAAAATATTTGTACTCACAGTACTTTTATTCTGAGTTTTCTTTTATTTGTGAAGCCAAATGAAACAGTATAGATGTGTAATTTTTCTTTTACTTTTAGGAGAAAAATGAAATAAAATACTATTACACTTTGTTACAGAGAAGTAGAGATTATATTTTAGCTTGATTAGGTAAAATGGCTATTAATATATAAAAGTCAGTTAAAATCTGTTATTTCAGGGTTTTTCTGGCAGTCCAGTTGTTAGGCCTCCATGTTTTCACTGCCATGGGACTGGTTCAATCCCTGATTGGGGAACTAAGATACCATAGCCACAAAATATGGCCAAAAAAATACCTCTTATTGCAACGAGGAAACAAATTTTCAATGACATTGAAAAGTCAAAGGTATGTAGAAATGCATATTAAAGGAGAAGAGGATAATTTAATTGACAAATTAAAATTTGGAGAAAAGTGAAAGTGAAAGTCGCTCCATCCTGTCCGACTCTTTGCAACCCCATGGACTATACAGTCCATGGAATTCTCCAGGTCAGAATACTGGAGTGGGTAGCCTTTCCCTTCTCCAAGAGATCTTCCCAACCCAGGGATCGAACTCAGGTCTCCCGCATTGCTTTACCAGCTGAGCCACAAACTTCAGGGTAAGCTGGTATATAAATGTATTGATACTTCAAACATATAGTTTGATGATGGAGTGGCTAATCTTTTGCAAAGGCTTCAATAATATGAGGATTTTAGAGAGGCTGATATGGAAATTATATGGTTGATGATAAATTCAGTATAAATAGTCCACAATAAATCATAAGATTGTTTGTCACATTGCAGTTTATTGAGGAACACATGATTGCTGAGGAAATGAACCAATGGTATTCCCTCATAGTACTGTCCTCCATGCAGCTGATTTCCCTAAATGAACATTTCTTTCTCAATAAAATTTTAGGTTGAGTACAATGAATACTAACCTATGAAGATAGCGTGAAAATATTATAGTTTACTCCATTAAACAGTTATTTTATTCAAATTTAGCATCTCAATATAATTTTAATTTTTAACTTTTCAATTCTCATAGATCTAAAGGGAAATATAATTTATAAAATTGAAATTATTTATGATAGTACAAATACAAGTTGAGGCTAATTGTGCTAATAACCCAGATAATTAATTATTATGCATTCCTAAAATGGAATCCCATTAAGTTATTTTACTATGATGGCTGTAATCATTTTGATAATGTAAGTAATCTACACATTTTTCTAGATTAATCACAGATGCTGTTCTAAATCTGTGTTAATGTGATGAATTATAATAGTTCACTTATTATCAGCATCAAGTCTTTAATGCACTTAATAATCATATTCAGATTTTATCACTTAGAAGTAAATTGATTTTTTTATTTGAAGTAACATATCTAAGATGACTTATCTTCTGCAAAACAGATAACCTTTATGTAATCATGAAATGAGTTAAATAAATATTCAAACTACTAAATAAGTAGTTTATATTTGTAAAAATCCATGCTATCTGAATTACTGTAAAAGTAACTTAAATTAGATTTTTGTGATTTCTTACCTGGACTCAATAGCTTGCCACTGATTTCTCCTACCTCCAACTCATCCTCCAAAATTACTAAATTCTTTCAAAACAGGAAAGCCTACTATGTAGCATTTATATTTTACTCTCATATTGGTAGGGTTTCCCTGGTAGCCCTGCAATGCGGGAGACCTGAGTTCAATTCCTGGGTTTGGAAGATCCACTGGAGAAGGGATAGGCTACCCACCCCAGTATTCTTGGGCTTCCCAGGTGGGTCAGATGGTATAGAATCCGCCTGTAATGCAGGATACCTGGATTCAATCCCTGGGTCAGGAAGATTCCCTGGAAAAGGAAATGGCAACCCACTTTAGTATTCTAGCCTGGAGAATTCCATGGACAGAGGAGCCTGGCAAGCTGCAGACCATGGGGTCACAAAGAGCCAGACAGGACTCAGGGACTTTCACTTTCTTTTCATTATGTTGATAACTTCCTGTTACTGAAAGTTGAATTCTAACTTCCTCTGTACTTGGACTCCTATTTACAACCCCTATTGGGCAATGGCACCCCACTCCAGTACTCTTGCCTGGAAAATCCCATGGATGGAGGAGCCTGGTAGGCTGCAGTCCATGGGGTCGCTGAGAGTCAGACATGACTGAGTGACTTCACTTTCACTTTTCACATTCATGCATTGGAGAAGGAAATGGCAACCCACTCCAGTGTTCTTGCCTGGAGAATCCCAGGGACGGGGGAGCCTGGTAGGCTGCCATCTCAGGGGTCACACAGAGTTGGACACGACTGAAGTGACTTAGCAGCAGCAGCAGCATTCCCTCAGTAGCCTTCTGTTCCCTTGCTTCCATACTGAGTGCTTCCTGAGCCATGCTTGTCCATCTGGTCTAATATAAGCATAAGGTATGTGATTCACAAACATGATTGAAATATTAATTTTTTTTTTACCATGATAATTCCTTTTTTCCTATTGCCATTGTCACTTGTGGAGTAGTCTGGTTCTGTACTTCTGTCTGGGGTGGGCGTGGGGCAGTGAGGTGGAGGTAGGGGGCAGTGGTCTAAGACAGAAAACACAGAGAAAGAGGAAAAAGAGAATCTTTCTTTCTTAGGGGAACTTTGGCCCTTTGGTGACCAGAAGAACCTCCTGACATAGTTACATCACAGTGGAGAAACATAATGTGTTAAGTGCAGGGCCCACTCCCTTTCCCTTAGTTCCAAGTAATTTTATGGGGTCCAACAACACAAGAGATCTGTGCCCATTTCCTAAGTAATAGCCCTAGTGATGTGACAAGACCCCAGAAACAAAACAAAACTGCTGTATGGTTTGTCTAGACAGACAGCCTCACAATTTCAGCCCTCCAGCAATAGACTAGGAACTACCCAGTCAGTCCTGTATTTCTGATAGTGGAACAGAAATAGCAGAAATAGAGCTTCTGAACGAAAAAAAGCCACAGAAAAAGAACCGAAAGTTTTTATTGATAAAGACTTGGCTCAGACTGTAAAGCGTCTGTCTACAATGTGGGAGACCCGGGTTCGATCCCTGGGTTGGGAAGATCCCCTGGAAAAGGAATTGGCAATCCACTCCAGTACTATTGCCTGGAAAATCCCATGGACAGAGGAGCCTGGTAGGCTAGAGTCCGTGGGGTTGCAAAGAGTCGGAAATGACTGAGCGACTTCACTTTCACTTACATAAACTATTAATGAATTATTTTAGTGATGCCTATAAAGCCAGCACATGTTTAGGTTCTTATGGTCTCATCCCCAGTGCTGGTATAAAATGGGAAGACCTAAGAAATTATGCACAAAGGAGAAACTCAATTAAGACAGAGAAAGATAAACAAGGTACGTTTCTTGCTCCTATGAGATTATACTCTGAAATTCACATCAACTGTGGAAATTTATACCGGGTTTATTGTATATTTAAGTAATAATAGTATAATAAAAATAATCAATTGACCACAAAGGTCGAATCATTTGTTGTTGTTTTTTTTAATAGTTGCCCATACATTTTACTGGGCTTCCCTGTGGCTCAGCAGTGAAAATCATTTGCCCAAATGCAGTGCAGGAGATGTACATTCAGTCCCTGGGTTGCAAAAATCCCCTGGAGAAGAAAATGACAACCCACTCCAGTATTATTGCCTGGGAAGCCCCATGGATAGAGGAGCCTGGCAGGCTACAGTCCATGGGGTCACAAAGAATTGGACACAACTTAGTGACTAAAGAGCAAAAACAAATTACATTTTAGTAGGGCTTGATGACAAAATGAAGCCTAAGACAATTTGTAATATTTCATTTTTTCCTTGAAAGATGGATTAATATTAAAGCTTCTTTACTTTTAAAGAAAATAATGTGCACTTCTTACTTTCTGAGGCATGCCCCTAGATTGAAGGTTGATTTATCATTACTCATAAATCTTTCAATCATGGATTTATGAACTCATTTATTAATTGATTCTAGAATAGCTATTTAGCTATTAATATGTGTCAGACTCTATTATAGGTAGTGTTATTACATAAAAGTAAGTATCTGTCCTCAAATAACTCAGAGTCTGGTTGGATGATGTACTTACAAGCACAATATAATGAAGTTAGCAGGCCACCTACAGCAAACTGAAGCAGTGTGGGGTGTCAGAAAAGCTCTCTTTGAATTGACCTTTGAAGGTAAGCATTGAAAAAGGTATCTATTAGGTGCAGTGGAATTTTTTTTTCCAAGAAAATAATTCACTTGCTTTTTCATTAAATGGGAAAAATAAAAAAAGTTTCGATATAATTGATTTTCATATTTCTGAATTTATTTAGTGCATTCTAATGTACTGTCACATTTTGCATTAGAAGCATTCCTGAAAATGTTGAATATAAAGCTTGTAATTTTATGCCAACTCATCCTCTTAGATTTTCTTACTGACTTAGCATTTTGTCCTTGAGCTATAATTAAAACTATGTCTCAGAATTTTAACACTTATTCCTAGAAACAATCTCTCTTCACCTCTGTAGAATGTCTTTGTATTCAACTCTCCTGTAGAATCTGTGTAAGAAAATGAAAGTAGAGTAAACATGTTTTTATAGAATAATATTTGTTTCAGGTTGAATTGTGTCCCCCAATAAAGATATGTTAAAGTCCTAATTTCTGATACCTGTGAATGTGATCCTATTTGGAAATAAGGTCTTGGCAGATGTAATCAAACTGAAGTCATACTGAATTAGCATAAGCCAAATCCAATATGACTGGTGTCCTTAAGAGAAGAGATATGCGCATGGACACACACAGGGCCATACAGAAAGCACACCATGTGATGATGGGCACAGAGACTGGAGTGATGCTGCCACAAACCAAGAGATGCAAAGGACTGCAAACAACCACCAGAAGTTAGGAAAGAACAGAGACACACGATAGTGTCTTGTTCACAGCCTTCACAAGGAACAGGCCTTGCCCACCCCTTGATTTCAGACTTCCAGCCTCCAGCACTGTGAGAGAATAGGTTTCTGCTCTTTTAAGCCAGACAGTTAGTGGTACTTTGAGCAGCCCTAGGAGACTAATACTGCATTAATTCCTATTGCCTTGTTCAAAGACTTTGGAACAAAATTTTTCAAAATAACAAGCAATCCACCAATGCTGCTTTTATTAGTAATTTAAACAACTTTTCATTATTCTACATAATTTCCCAAACAAATTATTGTCAAAACAGAGTTGTCTGGAAGCAGTTATGTAAATGGAGTTTAAGTGCGTTTATTAAGTATCAGCTGTCAGTTTCATCCTTACTTTTAGACAAATGGGCCTCCAGCTCTTGCCCTGAGCCTCAGAGAGATCTACCATTTAGAGACGCTTTCTTGAGATTTTTAAGTCCTCCTTTGGTATCTGGGAATGTCTGGGGCTGGCAGTGTCGTTTGCTGGACAGTGTATCAATATTTATCATCCTCATTTCTCCTTTCTCCTTTTGGGTTATTGTTCTCTGATCCTCTATCCTGAGTATGGATTCAACCAAATGCCCTATGGAGCTCCTGAACTTGTGCCTATGGGTTTTTTTCAGGACCCAAATGCCAGGATCCTGGTTTCAGGAAGGTTCCCTCATAAGTAAATTGTTCCTGCTTACTTAAAAAGTAATTCAGTCCTTAGGTCACACAAGATTGGTCTGTCATAATTCCTGACATGCTGATTTAGGGTGACTTCTCATTCACATTGGGCATAGAACAATTTAGGGATCTGGGTATAGGCTCTTGTCCATCAATATGTGTGTTCTCTCCTCACCATCTTATGTCTTGCTGTGTTAGTTCTAGTTTGTAACATCCAAGGGTGTTCACCCGTGGGTGACCCTTCCACCCTCCTCCTTTAGCTTGGAAAGCATATTTTCAAATAGTCTTCCAGGATCACTGGGCCTGTTGTCTTTGAGGGCTTTTGAGACTGTGAGGCACAAAGTCCTTAGGCTCTTCCAGTTGATGGCCTCTCTTTTGTCTAATCTGTTTGGTTTTATTGATTTTACAGGTTTCTGTGTCAGTCTTAAGGCATGCCTACCATAGGACAGACATTCCTTGCATGAATGGCACTGGCCATAAGCTGCCTGCCTGTCTTCCCTGCTAGTGGTGTTGTGTGGAAAGCCAGTGTTAGCATAGGAAGAGACAATATTCTAGAAATGCACTGATTATGGCCTAAAGAGTTCAATAGTAGTCATGTTTGAAAATGTATTGTTTTACATTTATGCTGCTTCTGTGGTGTAATGTGTTGCTTTACCTTTATGTGTTACCATTCCAAGTGGTAAAGTTAGCATGACCACAAAATAAATTATTATTCGTGCTTTTCTGCATGCTCTTGGGGAAGACATTCATTTGTGGTCAACATCAATGGAGCATCGCAGTATCACTTGAGAGTGTCATTGAAAACCGATATTCATGATGAATGATGCAGCGTCATGAGCAATAATGTGAGTAGCAAATAATAAAGAGATTAAAGAACTGCAGAGCCAAGAATATCTCTATTGTTCAACACAAACAAGTTCTGAAGAGCAATGGCATTGTGAGACATAATAGTATAGCTATCTTTTTTTCCCCCCCTGTGACTGGATAAGAGAAATTAACCATGAATGGCATATTTGAAAGTAAACCACAATAAGATAGGTCCAGAATCTGAACATGAAGAGATGGAGCCGAGATATGGAAACATGAGACAAATGTTTTCAATAAAATTTTTCCTATAATCAATATATGGTCTACTGTTAGCTTGTAAGCATATATGTTTATATGTTACATATATACAATATACAACAGATAAACAGGAGCCTGGCAGAAAAACATTTGTTCTTGGCTGCATATCCCTGGAGGTGGCCCTATCAATTGCTGTGAAAAGGGAGGTGTGGGGAGCAGAACTGGGTGCAGGGGAAGATTGACAAAGCCTCTGCCAATCCATTGACATTATGCCTCACATTGGACTGAAAGGGTCTTGCCTTAAATCTCTGTCTGTCTCAGGTACTGGCCTCTGTGGGTATGACCTTGAGCATGGTGGCCTTCTGCTGCTGAGGCTGACACTGAAGAAGCTGATACAGGCACTCCCCCCAGCCCTGTATATATTGCTTGAAATGAGGATCTGAATGACACATCTTTTTGCCTACCACCACTATAATTCCAGATTCAAATTTTAGAGAGACTTGTAAATGGAGCTTGAATATATTCTAAAATGCTTATGACAAACAAAAATACGTTATGTATATATATACTTTTAAAATTATGGAGAAGCAGAGATTCAAATAGTTATCATTAATTTAGTGCTATTAATAGCTCATCATTAGATTTAAACAAAACTGTTTAAAGATAGATTTGCACATTAAAAATTAATTTTGATAATCTAATTTTCAAATATCTAATATTCTATATCACCTTTTCTCCAACTCTTGGCTTTAAACTGTTTTCTTAAAAATATAAATATAGATATTAGGTTTTTTGGGGTTTTTTTTGCTTATTGTGAATGAACCAGGTCATGCATGTATATATTTTAAAATAAAGAATACCTCCATTATAACATTAGTAAAATCATGTTTTGGTGCTCTAATCCTCCCCACCTCAAATATTCTTTCTCTGAAGTAAAGCACTTTTACATTTGACTTATAATTTACTTCCATATTTCTAAATAACCTTTTATTTATTTATTTATTTTTAATTTATTATTATTATTTTTTACTTTACAATATTGTATTGGTTTTGCCATACATCAACATGCATCTGCCACAGGTCACATGTTCCCCATCCTGAACCCCCCTCCCACCTCCCTCCCCATACCATCCCTCTGGGTCATCCCAGTGCACCAGCCCCAAGCTTCTTATATCCTGCATCAAACCTGGACTGGCAATTCATTTCTTATATGATATTATACATGTTTTAATGCCATTCTCTCAAATCATCCCCCACTCCCTCTCCCACAGAGTCCAAAAGACTGTTCTATACATCTGTGTCTCTTTTGCTGTCTCGCATACAGGGTTGTCATTACCATCTTTCTAAATTCCATATATATGCGTTAGTATACTGTATTGGTGTTTTTCTTTCTGGCTTACTTCACTCTGTATAATCGGCTCCAGTTTCATCCACCTCATTAGAACTGATTCAAATGTGCTCTTTTTAATGGCTGAGTAATACTCCATTGTGTATATGTACCATAGCTTTCTTATCCATTCATCTGCTGATGGACATCTAGGTTGCTTCCATGTCCTGGCTATTATAAACAGTGCTGTGATGAACATTGGGGTACACGTATCTCTTTAAATTCTGGTTTCCTCGGTGTGTATGCCCAGCAGTGGGATTGCTGGGTCGTATGGCAGTTCTATTTCCAGTTTTTTAAGGAATCTCCACACTGTTGTCCATAGTGGCTGTACTAGTTTGCATTCCCATCAGCAGTGTAAGAGGGTTCCCTTTTCTCCACATCCTCTCCAGCATTTATTGCTTGTAGACTTTTGGATCACAGCCATTCTGACTGGTGTGAAATGGTACCTCATAGTGGTTTTGATTTGCATTTCTCTGATAATGAGTGATGTTGAGCATCTTTTCATGTGTTTGTTAGCCATCTGTATGTCTTCTTTGGAGAAATGTCTAATTCTTTGGCCCATTTTTGATTGGGTCGTTTATTTTTCTGAAATTGAGCTGCAGGTGTTGCTTGTATATTTTTGAGATTAGTTGTTTGTCCATTGCTTCATTTGCTATTATTTTCTCCCATTCTGAAGGCTGTAAGAAACTAAAGACCTATATGTAGAAAACTATAAAACACTGATGAAAGAAATCAAAGAGGACACTAATAGATGGAGAAATATACCATGTTCATGGATCGGAATTGGAGAAGGAAACGGCAACCCACTCCAGTGTTCCTGCCTGGAGAATCCCAGGGACGGGGCAGTCTGGTGGGCTGCTGTCTATGGGGTTGCACAGAATTGGACACGACTGAAGTGACTTAGCAGCATGGATCGGAAGAATCAATATAGTGAAAATGAGTATACTACCCAAAGCAATCTATAGATTCAATCCCTATCAAGCTACCAATGGTGTTTTTCACAGATCTAGAACAAATTTCACAATTTGTATGGAAATACAAAAAACCTCGAATAGTCAAAGCAATCTTGAGAAAGAAGAACGGAACTGGAGGAATCAACCTGCCTGACTTCAGGGTCTACTACAAAGCCACAGTCATCAAGACAGTATGGTACTGGAACAAAAACAGAAATATAGAATAATGGAACAAAATAAAAAGCCCAGAGATAAACCCACGCACCTATGGACACCTTATCTTTGACAAAGGAGGCAAGAGTATACAATGGAGGAAAGACAATCTCTTTAACAAGTGGTGCTGGGAAAACTGGTCAACCACTTGTAAAAGAATGAAATTAGAACACTTTCTATCATACACAAAAATAAACTCCAAATGGATTAAAGATCTAAACATAAGACCAGAAACTATAAAACTCTTAGAGAAGAACAAAGGCAAAACACTCTCCGACATACATCACAGCAGGATCCTCTATGACCCACCTCCCAGAATATTGGAAATAAAAGCAAAAATAAACAAATGGGATCTAATTAAAATTAAAAGCTCCTGCACAACAAAAGAAACTATAAGCAAGGTGAAAAGACAGCCTTCAGAATAACCTCCTTTTAAAATTTATTTTTTTGGACATCCCTGAAGGTAATAATTGACTAGTTATTTAAAGATTATTCCTGTATTTTAATAATGTTCAATAATGTTAATAAAATATTTGTCTATTATCCCATACATTTTAGAACTACTACAACTGGAGAAGAATATAAATATAAGTGAACTCATTTGTCTCCATGTATACTGGTACAAGTGCAACTAATTATTCTCTACATCATAGAATAAATATCTATATGAGTATATATAGCTTTAATGTATGTGTGCATACTGTTGAATATGAAAAGTAACATATATGTGCATGCATAGAAGTGAACGTGGTTGCCTATGTTTCAGATATACACAAAAAGTAACACAAATATGAGTATAGGTAATATATATATATACATCCTCTCTTTGTGTATGTGTATATAATGTGTGTTTTCAAGGCCAGATTAAGCAGAATACTTAAAGTGTCCTCTACTCTTCCCATGCCTTAGTATTCTGCACCGTACATTCACAGTTATTGAGTGGTTAGGGTTAGGCTGACACTTTCCAGGCTGAAAGGCAGAAACATTTATCTTCACTGACAAACAATTTGGGAGTAGTTTACTTGGGTTGCAAGACATTTACTCTAACATAATTCTCATTCTATTCTATTATGAAGCCCTTGCAATATTTGGCATCTTCTCAATAAATTTGCATGTAATGAACCAAATGACACCAGAGGTTGACTGTACTATATATTAAACACTTTGTGCAAAATTTCCTGTCTTTTAAACTTAAAAAGTAATTAGGAATTCTTTTACATACATTTTTTTGAGGAAGAAATAGTATTTACTTTTTCTCTGAGTATAAATGTAATAATGTATTTCATAGAAATGTGAAAATATGAGAAAATACTTGGAAAAAATAGTAATATCTATAATTCTATTAATAAAAGATAATTGTTATTGATATTTTATACACAGTCTTAACCATATTTATGCACAATCATGCTTTATATATAAATTTGATAGGTGTATTTAGAATCACACATTTTATACCTTTTACTTAATTTTGAATGACATTGTATATGTCATTAAAATATGTTAAATAGCTTGGTAGTTTGGCTTATAATGAATGCATGATATTCATTCTATTTACATTATACCATGTAATCACCCTAAATTGTTGGCAGTTTATGTTATTTTCATTTTTTGCTCTTATAAATTGCACCATGAAAAATCCATTTATAAATTATCACAAACATCTACAATGGTTTTGGCTACTTTATTTATTTCGTATAATCTGATCATGCCCTTCATATTTTTTATATCTCAATATGTATTTTCTTACTGATTTGAAAGAGCTTTTTTTCTATAACAGTATTAATCTTTCAGCTATCCTATATATTACAAATTATTTTTCTCCTCTTTTTGATTGCTTTATAATTATCACTTTTAATATGCACTTTGGTTACAAATGTCTACTTTACTACAGTCTCTGTGGAGAAGAAATTGGCATTTTCTCAAAAAGCTAAACACACATTATTATCCAGTCACTTTTCTCCTAAGAATTTATGCCAAACAATTAAAAACATGTGTCCACAATAAACTTCTAAAAATATGTATTGTAAAACTCTTTAATAATAAAAAACTATTGGAAACAAACTTACACCAAAAAAGATTAGATAAAAAAATTATAATATACTTGGAGAATGCTGAGAATTAAAAGAAATGAATGCTAGATTTCTAAAGAAACATAGAGGGATCCTAAAAATATGCTCATTGAAAGAATCAAAACAATATATACTGTGTAATTTTATTTCTGTGATGTTCAACAACAGTTACATATGATCTGCAGGGTTAGAAATCAGGAGAGTGGTTGCCTTCATGGAGGGAGAAGGGAGAAAGAATGGAAAGGGACACAATGGAACTTTCAGAAGTTTTCTTAATGTCTGTTTCTAATTTTAGGGTATTGGTTAGATGAGTTTATATTAGTCACAACTCAAGAAACTCTACTGTTATGGACTGAGTTGTGTTCCCTTAAAAGTTATATGTTGAAGTCCTAACTGCCACTGCTTCAGAATGTGACACTGTTTGGAGGGTGTTAGTTGCTCAGTCGCGTCTGACTCTGCGACCCTATAGACTGTAGCCCACCAGGCTTCTCGGTCCAGAGGATTCTCCAGGCAAGAATACTGGAGTGGGTTGCCCTTCCTTTCTCCAAATTTTTGGGGATACAGCCTCTAATGAGGTAATTAAAGAATATTGAGATCATATAGGTGGACTCTAATGCAATAGACTGCCATCCTTATAAGAGGAGAAGGTTAGAACACAGGCTTACATATTGGAAGACCATGTGAAGACATGGAAAGAAGGCAGTCATCTACAAGCCAATGAGAGAGACCTCAGATGAAACCAACCCTGACAACATTCTGGCATCAAAGTTCTAGTGTTTATAATTGTGAGAAAATTAGCTTCTATATTATTATTTGAGCTACTCAGTCTGTGGCATTTGTTATGGTAGCCCTAGCATACTAATACACCTACTTTCTAGATTTGTGCAGATTACTATATGTTATTACACTTAATAAAATTTCAGTTATTTCAATTATTAGATAATTATGGCCAAGCCAAAGTAACAGGCAAAGAATTGCTCTCCTGACTGAGATATTGAGAAAAAATACAGACAATGTATATGAGTGGATGGTTTTCAAGATATTCAGCATTAACCAATAAAAATGGTTATCACTGAGAAATAAAAAAAAATATCAATGAGATGAGCCCTAGAATGATTTTCTGATTCCCACCTTAAGGAAATTCCAGATTATTTCACAGTTTGGGGGGATTCAGGTGTATCACAGTGGTCTTCCAGGGTTGAGGAAATGGCACTTAGAATTCAGAGTCCCAGGCAAGCTAGAGTTCTCAAGACAGAGTTTAAGAGAATAGAGAGCTCTGTAGATGGAGATCTTCAAATAGTTATATAGGTTTCTGAATTATCTAGTTGCTGTTGTTGTTCAGTTGCTAAGTTGTGTCTGACTTTTTGTGACCTCATGGACTGCAGCACCCCAGGTTTCCTGGTCCTTCACTATCTCCCAGAGTTTGCTCAAACTCATGTCCGTTGAATTGATGATGCCATCCAACCATTTCATTCTCTGTTGCCCCCTTTTCATGCTTTCAGGTTTTTTGAAGCATCAGGGCCTTGTTGAGTGAGTCAGATCATCACATCAGGTGGCCAAAAGTACTGGAGCTTCAGCTGCAGCCATCAGTCCTTCCAATGAATATTCAGGGTTGATTTCCTTTAGGATTGACTGGTTTGACTCCTTGCTGTCCAAGGGACTTTCAGGAGCCTTCTCCAGCACCACAATTTAAAAGAATCAATTCTTTGGTGCTCAGCCTTCTTTATGGTCCAACTTTCATGTCCATACTGGAAAAACCATAGCTTTGACTATACGGACCATTTTTGGCAAAGTGATGTCTCTGCTTTTTAATATGCTGTCTAGGTTTGTCATAGCTTTTCTTTGAAGGAGCAAGTATCTTTTAATTTACTTACCAGTGCATGTGTCTGAAACAACTATTCTATGCTGGTGAAAAATCTACCCAAAGTGTTCAGAGTGAAAAATCCATAGAGTTTCAAATAAGGCTGAGAAATTTCTATTGTTATCATCCAGAATGTAAAATCTTCTTTCACAGGTTTTATTTTAGTAGTTGGATCAAATTACCCACAAACTAATTACTGTCCATCTAACAAATCTTTAAAACATGTTAAAAAACATAAAACTGTCCCACAATGAGGTAACTATAGCCCAGAACAAAGACCAAAAATATTTATTTAACATTAGTTAATATTTAAAAATATCCAGAAGTGACTAAAATAATATTGCAGTGTTTGGTATGTATGCAAACAAAAATTACCATCCATGCTTAGAATCAGAAAAACATGACCGCAAATGAGTATAAAACATCCATCAGTTGAAAGTGATAGAAATGACATGGATTATGTAATTAGTAGACAAAAACATTAACATTTATTATAACTGCATTCCATATGTTCAAGTACCTAAAAGTTTAAGCATATTTAGTAGAGACATGGAAGATAACAACAAAAAATACACAAATGCAACTTATAGCAATGCTAATTGCACTGAGATGAAAAATATCAGTTGTCTATGTTTTCCTTTGAGTTTTTTCTGTGCGTGTCCAACTTTGAGGTAAAGTATCTACTCAAGTGAAAGTGTTAGTTGCTCAGTTGTGTCTGATTCTTTGCAAACCCATGGACTGTAGGTTTTCAGAGTGGGTAGCCATTCCCTTCTACATGGGATCTTCCCAACCCAGGGATCAATCCCAGGTCTCCTGCATTGCAGGCAAAATCTTTACTGTCTGAGCCACCAGGGAAGCCCTATGCACCCAAACTTCCTTGTAATTTCTTTTCTGTTTCAATTACATATTGAAGTAGGATCTAACTTATATTTCTGTATTATTAAATCAGGCTCAAACACTAGTTATACTCTCTATCATTGTATCATTGATATTGAATGCTAGTTTTTTAAATTTTTGAGCAGTGATATGTATTAGTGTCAGTCAGGGGTTTTTGCTTTTCTTATGTCTCTATATGGCAGAGCCATTTTCTATATCTGTGGTTAGGGTAACACCTTTCCTTCTTAAATGATTCCAAAAAGCTACAGAAGAAAGCATACTTCCAAATTAATTCTACAAAGCCAGTATCATCTTGGTACCAAAACCAGCAAAGATATCACAAAAAAAGGAAATAATACACCAAAAACTTTCTTGCAACAACACAAGAGATGACTCTACACATGAACATCACCAGATGGTCAATACTGAAATCAGACTATATTATTTGCAGCCAAAGATGGAAAAGGTTTATACAGTCAAAAACAAGACCGGGAGCTGACTGTGGCTCAGATCATGAACTCCTTATGGCAAAATTCAGACTTAAATTGGAGAAAGTAGGGAAAAGTACTAAGCCATTCAGATATGATCAAAATCAAATCCCTTATGATTATACAGTGGAAGTGACAAGTAGATTCAAGATTAGATCTGATAGAGGGCCTAAAAAACTATGGATGGAGGTTAGAAACATTGTACAGGAGGTGGTGATCAAAATCATCCATGAGAAGAAGAAATGAAAAAAGGCAAAATGGTTGGCTGAGGAGGCCTTACAAATAACTAAGAAAAGAGAAGCAAAAGACAAAAGAGAAAAGGAAAGGTAAACCCATCTGAATGCAGAGTTCCACAGAATAGCAAGGAGAGATAAGAAAGCCTTCCTCAGTGATCAATGGAAAGAGATAGAGGAAAACAATAGAATGTGAAAGACTAGAGATCTATTCAACAAAATTAGAGATACAAAGGGAACATTTCATGCAAGTTCAGTTCAGTCACTCAGTCCTATACGACTCTTTGTGACCCCATGGACTGCAGCATGCCAGGATTCCCTGTCTGTCACTGCAAAGATAGGCATAATAAGGGACAGAAAAGGTTTGGATCTAGTAGAAGCAGACAATATCAAGAAGAGGTGGCAAGAATACTATAAAGAAGAATTATAAAGAAACCTTAATGACCCAGATAACCATGATGGTGTGATCACTCACCTAGAGCCAGACATCCTGGAGTGTAAAGTCAAGTGGGCCTTAAGAAGCATCAGTACAAACAAAGCTAGTGGAGGTGATGGAATTCCAGTTGAGCTATTTCAAATCCTGAAAGATGATGCTGTGAAAGTGCTGAACTCAATATGCCAGCAAATTTGGAAAACTCAGCAGTGGCCATGGGACTGGAAAAGGTCAGTTTTCATTCCAGTCCCAAAGATAGGCAATGCCAAAGCATGTTCAAACTACTGCACAATTGCTCTCCTCTCACATTTTAGCAAAGTAATGCTCAATTCTCCAATCCAAGCTTATATACTATGTGAACAGAGAAATTACAGATGTTCATACTGGATTTAGAAAAGGCAGAGGAACCAGAGATCAAATTGCCAGCATCTGTTGGGTCATAGAAAAAGCAAGAGAATGCCAGAAAAACATCTGCTTCATTGACTTTGCTAAATCCTTTGACGGTGTAGATCAGAACAAACTGTGGAAAATTCTTAAAGAGATGGTAATACCAGACCACCTTACCTGCCTCCTGAGAAAGCTGTATGCAGGTCAAGAAACAACAGTTTGAACCAGACATGGAACAACAGACTGGTACCACATTGGGAAAGGAGTAGGTTAAGGCTATATATTGTCACCCTGCTTATTTAACTTATATGCAGAGTACATGAGAAACTCTGGACTGGATGAAGCATAAGCTGGAATCAAGATTGCAGGGAGAAATATCAATAACCTGATATATGCAGATGACACCACTCTTATGGTAGAAAGTGAAGAGGAATTAAAGAGCCTCTTGAAGGTGAAAGAGGGGAGTCAAAAAGCTGGCTTAATCTTAATATTCAAAAAAACTAAGATCATGGCATCTGGTCCCATCACTTCATGGTGAATAGATGGGGAAACAATAGAAACAGTGACAGACTTTATTTTCTTGGGTTCCAAAATCACTGCAGATGGTGACTGCCACCATAAATTAAAAGATGCTTGCTCCCTGGAAGAAAAGCTATGATAAACCTAGAAAGTGCATTAAAAATTAGAGACATTACTTTACCAACAAAGGTCCATCTAGTCAAAGCTATGGTTTTTCCAGAAGTCATGTATGGATGTGAGAGTTGGACTATAAAGAAAGCTGTTCAGTTCAGTTTAGTTCAGTCACTCAGTTGTGTCCGACTGTTTGCAACTCCATGAACCACGGCTTGCCAGTCCTCCCCATCCATCACCAACTCCCAGAATTTACCCAAATTCATGTCCATTGAGTTGGTGATACCATCCAACCATCTCATCCTCTGTTGTCCTCTTCTCCTCCTACCCTCAATCTTTCCCAGCATCAGGGTCTTTTCAAATGAGTCAGCTCTTTGCATCAGGTGGCCAAAGTACTGGAGTTTCAGCTTCAACATCAGTCCTTCCAATGAACACCCAGGACTGATCTCCTTTAGGACAGACTGGTTGGATCTCCTTGCAGTCCAAGGGACTCTCAAGAGTCTTCTCCAACACCACAGTTCAAAAGCATCAATTCTTCTGCACTCAGCTTTCTTTATAGTCCAACCCTCACATCCATACATGACTACTGGAAAAACCATAGCCTTGACTAGGTGGACCTTTGTTGAGAAAGTAATGTCTCTGCATTGTAATATGCTGTCTAGGTTGGTCATAACTTTCCTTCCAAGGAGTAAGTGTCTTTGAATTTCATGGCTGCAATCACTATCTGCAGTGATTTTGGAGCCCCCCAAAATAAAATCAGCCACTGTTTCCCCATCTATTTGCCATGAAGTGATGGGACCAGATACCATGATCTTAGTTTTCTGAATGTTAAGCTTTAAGCCATCTCTTCCATTCTCCTATTTCCCTTTCATCAAGAGAAAGCTGAGTGCCTAAGAATTGCTGCTTTTGAACTGTGGTATTGGAGAAGACTTTTGAGAGTCCCTTGGACTGCAAGGAGTTAAAACAAGTCAATTCTAAAGGAAAGCAATCCTGAATATTCACTGGAAGCAGTGATGCTGAAGCTGAAGTTCCAATATTTTGGCCACCTTATATGAAGAGCTGACTGTTTAGAAAAGACCCTGATGTTGGGAAAGGTTGAAGACAGAGGAGAAGGGGACGACCTGGGACAGGACGATTGGATGGCATCACTGACTCAATGGACATGAGTTTGAACAAGCTCTGGGAAATGGTGAAGGACAGGAAAACCTGACATGCTGCAGTCCATGGGGTCGCAGAGTGGGACGTGACTGTATGACTGAACATCAGCATCAATGCCTGATAAACAAAGATCCAAACATCCTCAACAAAATACATGTATTAGCAAACCAAATTCAGCAAAACTTTAAAGGGTCTTACAGCATGATCAAGTGAGATTTATCAAAGGAATACAAGTGTATTTCAACACCCCCAAACAATGAAACACATGGCATTAACCAACTGAAGAATAAAAATCAGGAACAGTTTAAATAAATGAAGAAAATATATGAGGTGTATTTTCATTGCCATTATGTAAAGGCAGAGGGAAAAAAATAAGGCCATTAACCTATGTTTTTCTCTGATAGTGGACATAATATTACTGAATATAATTTTTAATGTTAATTTTTTCCATTTACACATTGCTCTGCTTTTTCTTGTTTTACTTGAAATATGTAAATGTTTGTGCCATAAAAGAAGAACTAATTAAAACTACAATAAATACAGATAGGCAATAATAAAAATAAAATGAATCAATGAAATAGAAAATAGAGACATCAATGAAATTAAAAACTGATTCTTGAAGATCACTAGAATTGATAAACGTCTAGCCAGACTGACCAGAATAAAAGGGGAGAAGATTCAAATGACCAAAATCAGGAATAAGAGAAAATCCATTGACACTGGTTCTATAAACATTTAAAGAAAAATCAGGGAATACTAAGAAGAATGTTATAGCTGATAAATTCACCAAATTAGATGAAAAAATTCTGTGAAAGACATAGGCTACTAAATCCCACTCAAGATGAAATAGGTCATCTGGATAGATTTTTATCTAGAAACTGGTGAGGTTGAACATCTCATTTAAGTTTATTGGTTTTTTATGAATATTCTTTTCATATCTTTTGCCCATTTCTAGTTGAACTCAGTAATTTTCTTTTTATTTGTTGAAATTTACTTTTTATATATCGATCACTTGGCAGTTTTAGATGTTGCAAGTAACTTCTTCCTATTTTCTTTTGGTTAATTTCATTCATAGTGTCTATTATTGAATTAGAAAAACTTAAATTTCATGCATTTAAATTCATTAAATTTATCTCTCATGGATTTTAATTTTGGAGTTTGTTTTTCCTACTCCTAGATGGAAAATACTCATATATTTTTATTTTGTGGCATTATACATTTTCATTTGGGCTTATGTTTTTAATTTTGATGAGTTCTAGTCTATTTGAGATTTAACGTAACAATCCATCTTCATATTGGTAATATTCTGAGCTCTCTATCCTATTCTGTTGGTCAGTTTATTCTTCACCAAGCAGCTTTATATATGATGTTTTTATATATATGACTGTTTAATATATTTTCATAGTTTAATGAAAGTCCCTACTCCTTTGTTTTTTTCCTTCAAATTTGGCCCAAGCTTTACATAGATTTTTATTTTCCTATATATACTTTCGATTAAACATGCTAGCTTCCTCAAAAAATGACACATGAAATTCTTACCGAAATTGTGTTGACTTTACAGGTTAATTTGTGGATATTTGTTACAGTGCGAAACGTATTTTATCCATATACGTGGTATACCTTTTCAGACATCTTTCAAATCTTTTAATGGAAGGTTTTCATATCTCTCAGTGAAAGGTCTGTGCACTTTAATTTCTTTAATAAGTTCCTCACAATTTTCTTGCCTTCTCTTTCAGGAAATCATGTTAGTCAAATATTGGACATATGTATTTAGCTTCCTGATTTTATGTATTTTTCTATCCTATTCATTCAACCTGTTGTTTTTTCCACATTGCTTCACTCTGAATAATTTCTTTGAAACATTTAGTGTTTTAGTTTTCATTAATATATATTTAATTTGAAAACTCTTGTTTTTGAGGTGTTCTTTAATTATAGAATTCCTGTCTATATTGCATGAATATTTTATGTCTGATAAAATTTTTAAATTTTTTTTTTGTTTAGAGCCTCTGCATCTGTTCTAAGTTGTTTATCATCTATTCATCTGTTTGAGGCCCTGTTTTTCATGTAGGAGACTATCCTTTGTTATTTGGTGCTAACTGGCTGACTATTCATGATTACTAATGAAGCACTTCATACTTGGAAGGAGTTTGTGTGATTTATTAGCCACCGTTTTATTTCTTGTTTAGTTGCTGACTCCTGTCTGACTCTTTTGAGATGCCATGGACTGTAGCCTGCCAGGATCCTCTGTCCATGGGATTTCCTAGGCAAGAACACTGGAGTGGATTGCCATTGCCTTCTCCAGGGGATCTTCTTGACCCAGGGATCAAACTTGGGTCTCCTGCATTGGCAGGTAGATTCTTTACCACTGAGCCACAGGGGAAGCACTGTTTTCTTTGGGGCTTCCCAAATGTTGATGTCTCTAGGTCTTTTCTCTCTGCAGAGAATGAACTAGCAGATATGAACTTCCAGAGATATAAGCCTAATTTCTGTGTTCCAGAGCTTATTAGAAGAAAAGGACTTGCAGGGATTGGGTTGGGTGTCTCAGCCATTCAATTTGTAGACTACTGCTTAATTCATTTGTTTGTAGTGTGGAACCTCACTTTGTCCTACTCCATAATGGGGTTCCTGAGTTAGAGCCTCTATTGTTGAATTTCTTTAGACAATATATCTTACAACTTTTCTATTCATGAAAACAAAATGGAAACAAGGACTTTCAAACCTAACTGCTCCTTAAATAGACTGAGTAGAGTCCTCTGTATAGAGGTTCCTGCCTTTGCTTGACTCTCTAGCCTCTTTGTTACCCTTCTCTGTAAACACTTAGCTTTGCGCTCTTCTCTGCTAAGTAATTGTTTTTCCCTGTTTCCTATTTCCTATGTTTCATTTTGGAATTACAGATGCCTCCTGCTTTCATCAAGCACAATGTGTATTATTGTTCTGATTGTTTTTTAGTATATATAACCTTGCTGTGTTAAACTGAAAGTTAGAAATGTATATTTTCTATTATTCATTTGTTCAGAGTGATCATATTAGTTTCTGCACATAAGAAGAATTCCATAAAAGTTTAGATCGATGTATATCTGTCATGTATACAAACATGAAGTGATAATGGTTTCATTTAACAAATATTTTACTAAAGTTTCACTCACTATACTAGGTAACAGAGAACTACATCCTTGTAAAAAATACTAAATAATAACTATTTGACACTTGAAGTTAGTGATAAATGCTATGGAAAGAAATACAGCAGATAAAGTGATAGCAAAGCCTCTTCCCCTCTTCCTTATTACTTAAAATTAAGTATATATATAATATGTATATAATTAACACAGGATCAAATGAATCACTGAAAGTTGTACTTAGAAGTAAAAATGATACTTGTATTGGTTAGTAGGGTTTGTAATTATTTTACAGGAAGTATATCTCTACTCCTTGTGTTCCCTGTCTTGGGAGAACTGGTAAAATAAAGCTATTTAATGAATTGTGGTTTAAACACCCTTTGGAAATCTAAGTTTCTATTGAAAAAGGTGTATAATGCAGTTATATTGCTTTGTTTATGGAGCTGGAGGAGGGAAGGAAAGAAACCTGAGGCTAATAGGAATAGATTACATCTCACTTATGGAACATAGATTAAAATAATATATTTTACTGTGGATCTCCCCTCAGAGTTCAAACTAAATATCATTTACTTTTTTCTATTTAAGTAATAGCCTCAGGGAATTTCTAAAAATCACTGTCAGAGGATGACCTAATATATTACCAATATAGTTTCTTCCTATCATTGACAAAATATTGTGTTAGCAATATCACCTTTATTGTCTTGAAATGATAAAATAGAAAAAGCCGTCCCAAATAAATTTTTTTTCCAGTAAAAGTAGTCTTGGTTTATTCTCTTTTGTCTTGCTTTGTTTTATTAAAAAGGAAACAATATAGAATACCTTCCTGTTTACTGCTTTGAGAGTGAAGATTTATTTGGTCTATTTAAATTCATAGTTTAGTTTCTTGCTGATATTTATTTTATGGTAGTGATTTAGTTTAAAAATTCTCTAGTATCAGGACTTTTCCAGTAAAATTATTAAACAAACATTTAAATTATTTTAGTGTACATCAGTTATTTTTTGTCACAGTATTTAAACAATTGTATTTGGTATGTAGATTGAGTGTTGTGTGTGTGTGCGTAGAGTAGGTGTTAAGTTTGGGATTAATTCAGACATATGGCTTCCAAAATTAAATATATAAAAGTGGGTGCATAGTGAAATTACCCCTGCCACCATGGGCCTGCCTCTACCCCATCTCCATACCCTATGTAGAAGTAAACATTTCCTATATCTTGTGTTTCTTTCCAGAGGTCTTATTTATATATAAACAAGCCTGAATATATATTCCTGCTTGCCCTTGTTTATATACAATTTAGCATATTTAAAAATTGTTCTGTTTGACCAAAAAGTTTTCTTGTTTGACCAATGTATAGGAATCACCCAGCTTGTTTCTGGATTTTTTTTCCCAGGGAAAATGCTCCACGTGTAGCTATAGATTTGGTTTGTCAAAGGGAAGACAGGAGTTCAGGAGCTAACAATGTGATCATTGGGGTTTGTGTGTATGTGTATGAAAGTGAAAAGTGAAAGTGAAGTCGGTCAGTCATGTCTGACTCTTTGTGACTCCATGGACTGTAGCCCACCAGGCTCCTCCATCCATAGGATTTTCCTGGCAGGAATACTGGCGTGGGTTGCCATTTTCTTCTCAGCTATGTGTATGCTCAGTGATAAATATTCACCTGTTTTTATAACATGTTTATGTTGCTCCATTCCTACTCTTAAATTTCCTTCTGGAATTTGTTTCCATATAAGATTTGAATTAGGAATATAATACAATAGTTTTCAAAATAACCAGCTGACCAGTCTCATTTATTGAATGTTACAAATCTCATAGTTCTTCAGGCATTCTGTCTGTCAGATCTAATCCCTTGAATCTGTCACTTCCACTGTATAATCATAAGGGATTAGATTTAGGTCATACCTGCATGGCCTAGTGGTTTTCCCTACTTTCTTCAATTTAAGTCTGAATTTTGCAGTAAGGAATTCATGATCTGAGCCACAATCAGCTCCTGGTCTTGTTTTTGCAGATTGTAAAACATTATTTATTAAATAATGGCACTTTTCCCCTAATATTTAAATGTAGAATTATCATGTTCTGAATTTTAGTTTTCTTTTTGTTATTTTATGGCATTATTTTTCATTATTTCAATGATGTCATAAGTTTTAATATATATTTAAATATTTATTTCTCTTTTATCTTAGAATTTTCATGTTCCAGATAACTTTAGCAATTCATTTAGTTCTTTAGCAGAATGTGCTGCTGATATTTTGATTTAAAGTATATTTAATTTTAAACATTTTGAAATAAACATATAAAATTTTTAAAAAATTACAGATTGAAAATATCAGTTGGTAATTTTTTTGTTTTTAAAAAATTTAAATTGCGTGTCTAGTTTATACATTTAAATTTATTTCCTTACAAATATCAACCAAAATATGTTTTAGATGACTACTCTAAAGACACAGTTAGTATAATACTTCCTATTAAAACTAGAAGGGTACTCTGTGATGACCTGGAGGGATGGGATTGTGGGGTGAAATGGAGGCTCAAGAGGGAGGGAATATATGTACACCAGAAATGTTGAAGGTAATCTATAGTTTTGTGGATGTCTTGACATAAAAATTTAAAGTAGTTATTAACCAGTTTCACTGAAATCATTTACCTATCCCTATTGAATTCCCTGGTGGATCAGAGGATAAAGCATCTGCCTGCCATGTGGGAGACCAGGGTTCGCTCACTGGTTTGGGAAGATCCCCTGGAGAAGGAAATGGCAACCCACTCCAGTATTCTTGCCTGGAGAATCCCATGGACAGAGGAGTCTGGCCGGCTACAGTCCACGGGGTCGCAAAGAGTCGGACATGACTGAGCTGTGTAGTGTGTGCGTGATCTTACTATTTAGAAACATTTTTATCATCTGAAACTCTAATTTCCTTTTTCCTCCTAATGTGTCTCCATATAGCTTATATTAGTATATGTCATTAAATGAAGACTGAGACTATTTGAGGGTTCTGATTATTTATATTTATATCCAGAGGGACATCAGATGTTTTACTGTATCATTCCTCAGCCAAATGCCTCATTCAACTCTAAATTAGCGAAAGCCTAGACTATATTTCTTTACTGACTACTACCTTAAAATTCTTTTCTTCTCTTGCCTAGAGTAAAGCCTCACTTCAGTGAGATCATGTTTTCATTTGATGTGGATGTTTTTTAATAGTTTCATATCGTAAAAGGCATGGACACAACCTATGTAACACATAGATTTGGGCTTGTACTTGTTTTCTTTCTTTTATTTCTCAATCCATTCATCTGTCTGATGCAAAATGATATCATTTCTGTTAACATTACATCAGGAAGTAAAAAAAAAAAATCCAACTGAAAGAAAATATTTGACTAAGCATCATGATTTGGAATAAACTCAAATTAGTACAAATTAGTTTAGCAGTCATATTTATGTTAATCTGTGATATTCCCTGAGTAAATGGATTTCATTTGCTCAGGGGAGTAGGTAATGAATAGTATTAGAACAATACCATTTCAATTCAGGTCAGTTCAGTCACTCAGTCGTGCCCGACTCTTTGCAACCCCATGAACCGCAGCACACCAGGCCTCCCTGTCCTCACCAACTCCCGGAGTCCACCCAAACCCATGTCCATTGAATCGGTGATGCCATCCAACCATCTCATCCTCTGTTATCCCCTTATCCTCCTGCCCTCAACCGTTCCCAGTATCAGGGTCTTTTCCAATGAGTCAGCTCTTCACATCAGGTGGCCAAAGTATTGGAGTTTCAGCTTCAACATCAGTCCTTCCAGTGAACACCCAGGACTGATCTCCTTTAGGATGGACTGGTTGGATCTCCTTGCAGTCCAAGGGACTCCCAAGAGTCTTCTCCAACACCACAGTTTAAAACTATCAATTCTTCTGCACTCAGCTTTCTTTATGGTCCAACTCTCACATCCATACAAGACCATTGGAAAAACCATAGCCTTGACTAGATGGACCTTTGTTGGCAAAATAATGTCTCTGCTTTTGAATATGCTATCTAGGTTGGTCATAACTTTTCTGCCAAGGAGCAAGCATATTTTAATTTCATGGCTGCAGTCACCATCTGCAGTGATTTTGGAGCCCAGAAAAATAAAGTCAGCCACTGTTTCTACTGTTTCCCCATCTATTTGCCATGAGGTGATGGGG
This sequence comes from Bos taurus, assembly GCF_002263795.3. Classification (NCBI taxonomy): domain Eukaryota; kingdom Metazoa; phylum Chordata; class Mammalia; order Artiodactyla; family Bovidae; genus Bos; species Bos taurus. Next base: position 101,563,569 of record NC_037329.1, read on the forward strand.
CTGGATGCCATGATCTTAGTTTTTTGAGTGTTGAGTTTTAAGCCACTTTTTCACTCTCCTCTTTCACTTTCATCAAGAGGCTCTTTAGTTCTTCCCTTTCTGCTGTAAGTGTAGTGTCATCTGCATATCTGAGGTTATTGATATTTCTCCTGGCAATCTTGATTCCGGCTTGTGCTTCCTCCAGCCCAGCCTTTCTCATAATGTACTCTGCATACAAGTTGAATAAGCAGGATGGCAATATACAGCCTTGACGTACTCCTTTTCCTATTTGGTACCAGTCTGTTGTTCCATGTCCAGTTCTAACTGCTACTTCCTGACCTGCATACAGGTTTCTCAAGAGGCAGGTCAGGCGGTCTGGTATTCCCATCTCTTTCAGAATTTTCCACAGTTTATTGTGTTCCACATAGTCAAAGGCTTTGGCATAGTCAGTAAAGCAGAAATAGATGTTTTTCTTGAATTCTCTTGCTTTTTGATGATCCAGTGGATGTTGGCAATTTGATCTCTGGTTCCTCTGCCTTTTCTGAAACCAGCTTGAACATCTGGAAGTTCACGGTTCACGTGTTGCTGAAGCCTGGCTTGGAGAATTTTGAGCACTACTTTACTAGCATGTGAGATGAGTGTAATGGTGCTATAGTTTGAGCATTCTTTGGCATTGCCTTTCTTTGGGATTGGAATGTTTAGAGCTCTTGAACTCTACAGTTGATAGTATCTTTATAATAATAATCTACTGGCGGTTCAGTGGTAAAGAATCCACCTGCCAAAGCAGGGGATTCGGGTTCAATCCCTGGGTCAAGAAGATCCCCTTGGAGAAAGAAATGGCAACCCACTCCATTATTCTTGTCTGGGAAATCCTATGGACAGAGGAGCCTGGCAGGCTACAGTCCATGGGGTCACAAAGAGTCAAAAACTTAGCAAGTAAACAACAACAATAAATAATAATCTACCTTCCTTTTTAATCTTTTAGTTTCCATTTACTTTTCTCACTCTGTTTTTGTTTATAAATTCATATTTGCACACATACATACTCAACCTTCATTTTCTTTAATTTTATATATTTTTGGACAATTTTGAATAGTTGGAAAATTTTTAAATTTTCAATTTTTTTGTCCTATTTCCTGAATTTTTATGACATATAATAATATTTTCATGAGACGGTAATTATCATTAAGAATGAATTATTTTGAAATTTAAAAGTTTAGCTCATTCTAGGCTATGGTATATGGTGAAATTAGAATGATAAGAAAGGATAAAGAAAGTTACATGTGGTGAAATGATAGTAAAAAATAGATTTTTTATATATCTTTAATGAGTTTCTATATTTTAAAAAATTTTCTTTTTCAAATTTAAACAATCTATATACTGACTGATTTTAAATTAATTTTCTTCCCAAGCTGATGTACATTTGAAGTGCATTCTTTTAATTTGTATTCACAAGCATCATCCTTTTATCTCTTTGCAAAGATATTTTGTTTTATTTTGTTTTGTTTTAATGAGGAAGAAGTCCACAAAAGAAAGAATTCTTTGTAAGGGTCTTGTGTGTTTTCACTTCTAAAGGATGTGTGGTTTTTACTTGAAATGTAAGAAATTTTCATTTGAATACATTCCAAAGTGTTTTTTAAATCAATTTTTATTGGAGTATAGTTGCTTTACAAGGTTGTATTAGTTTCTACTGTACAGCAAAGTGAATCAACTGTGTGTATACGTGTGTTCAGTCCCTCAGTTGTGTCCTACTTTTTGTGATCTTGTGGACTGCAGCCACCAGGTTCCTCTGTCCATGGAATTTTCCAGGCAAGCATACTGGAGTGGATGCCACTTTTTACTCCCAGGGATCTCCTGACTCGGGGATTGAATCCATATCTCTTGCATCCCCTGCATTGATAGGTGGATTCTTTACCACTCATGTCACCTGGGAAGCCCCATACATATACATATATCCCCTCTTTTTTGGATTTCTTTCCCATTTAGGTCACCACAGAACAATGACTAGCATTCCCTGAAGTTTATAAAGTAGGTTCTTATTAGTTGTCTATTTACCCATAGTATCAGTTGTGTTTGTATGTCAATCCCAATTCATCCGACAACTACCCTCCCACTCTTTTGGTGCCATACATTTGTTTTCTATGTCTGTGTCTCTATTTCTGTTTTACAAGTAAGATCATCTATACCATTTTCTAGGTTTGAATACACATATTAATATATGATAGTTTTGTTTTTTCTCTTTCTGATCTTACTTCACTCTATATGACAGTGTCAAGGTCCATCCACGTCTGTGAAAGTGACCCAATTTCATTTTTATGACTGAGTAATTTTCCATTATATAAACACAGCACAACTTCTTTATCCATGCCTCTGTTGATGGACAGTTAGACTGACTCTATGTCTGGCTATTGTAAATAATGTTGCAAGGAACATTGTATTGCATGTGTCTTTTTGAATGATGGTTTTCTCTGGCTGTATGCCCAGTAATGGGGGTAACATTTAATAATGATCCATAACTTAATAATACTTTGTTAATCATATCTCTATAAAATATATTAATTTTTATAACTTTATTTTATGTTTATTATATTTATTTTATATATTTCTTGAATTTTATAATTTTATTACAAATATACATTCGCTGGGTCATTGAAAAAGAGAGGGAGTTCCAGAAAAACATCTATTTCTGCTTTATTGACTATGCCAAAGCCTTTGACTGTGTGGATCACAATAAACTGGAAAATTCTGAAAGAGATGGGAATACCAGACCACTTGAACTGTCTCTTTAGAAACCTGTATGCAGGTCAGGAAGCAACCATTAGAACTGGACATGGAACAAGAGACTGGTTCCAAATAGGAAAAGGAGTACGTCAAGGCTGTATATTGTCATCCTGCTTATTTAACTTGTATGCAGAGTACATTATGAGAAAGGCTGGGCTGGAGGAAACACAAGCTGGAATCAAGATTGCCAGGAGAAATATCAATAACCTCAGATATGCAGATGACACCACCCTTATGGCAGAAAGTGAAGAAGAATTAAAGAGCCTCTTGATGAAAATGAAAGAGGAGAGGGAAAATGTTGGCTTAAAGTTCAACATTCAGAAAACTAAGATCATGGCATCCAGCCCCATCACCTCATGGCAAATAGATGGGGAAACAGTGGAAACAGTGTCAGACTATATTTTGGGCTCCAAAATCACTGCAGATGGTGACTGAAGCCATAAAATTAAAAGGCACTTGCTCCTTGGCACAAAAGATATGACCAACCTAGATAGCATATTAAAAAGCAGAGACATTACTTTGCCAACAAAGGTCCATCCAGTCAAAGCTATGGTTTTTCCAGTAGTCATGTATGGATGTGAGAGTTGGACTATAAAGAAATCTGGGTGCTAAAGAACTGAAGTTTTAAACTGTGGTGTTGGAGAAGACTCTTGGGAGTCCCTTGGACTACAAGGAGATCCAACCAGTCCATCCGAAAGGAGATCAGTTATGAGTATTCATTGGAAGGACTGATGCTGAAGCTGAAACTCCAACTTGGCCACCTGATGCAAAGAACTGACTGGTTGGAAAAGACCCTGATGCTGGGAAAGATTGAATGTGGGAGGAGAAGGGAACAACAGAGGATGTGATGATTGGATGGCATCACTGACTCAATGGACATGAGTTTCAGTAATGGGAGCTGATGATGGCCTGGGAGGCCTGGCGTGCTGCAGTCCATGGGGTTGCAGAGTCGGACACGACTGAACTGATGATACCAATATTATTAAATGTTAATAAAATATTTTAATGGTTTATATTTTTGATTTAGCTTTATTCATTCAACTAGCATCTTATTAATGCTTTCTACATGTTAGTTATGTACTTGGGACATGGAGATAAAAACAAAGTGAGAGATAGTCTTTATCCTTGATAATCTGTTTAAGAATATTAACAAAATTTTCTGTCAGAAAATTCTAAGTTATAGACAAATGGAATACTTTTGATTCTTTGAGCTCTTTCACTGTGTTCAGAATATATTTTTAGTTAGTATTATGTTTTAATTAAAGAAAATTTGAAATACCCATAAAAGTAGAATGGTACAGAGTATCTCTGCATACCATTACTCAGCATAAAAACCATCAGATTTATATCTGCTAAATTTTCTGTTTTTCTGGTTTTTCTTTACTTCTCTGAAATGTTTTAAAACAAATCCCGACATTGTATCACTTCACTCATAAATACTTCAGAATGTTTCCTAATAGATAAAACTTAAAAAAAAAAAAAAAAAAAAAAAAACCTAACAAAGACATATTAACAAAGACTAATAGAGTTTTGACAAGAAAATGCACTGGTCATACCAAACACTCTCTTCCAACAACACAAGAGAAGACTCTACACATGGACATCACCAGATGGTCAACACTGAAATCAGATTGATTATATTCTTTGCAGCCAAAGATGGAGAAGCTCTAAACAGTCAACAAAAACAAGACCAGGAGCTGACTGTGGCTCAGATTATGAACTCCTTTTTACCAAATTCAGACTTAAATTGAAGAAAGTAGGGAAAACCACTAGACCATTCAGGTATGACCTAAATTAAATCCCTTATGATTATACAGTGGAAGTGAGAAATAGATTTAAGGGACTAGATCTGATAGATAGAATGCCTGATGAACTATGGACTGAGGTTCGTGACATTGTACAGGAGACAGGGATCAAGACCATCCCGATGGAAAAGAAATGCAAAAAAGCAAAATGGCTGTCTGGGGAGGCCTTACAAATAGCTGTGAAAAGAAGAGAAGCAAAAAGCAAAGGAGAAAAGGAAAGATATAGGCATCTGAATGCAGAGTTCCAAAGAATAGCAAGAAGAGATAAGAAAGCCTTCCTCAGTGATCAATGCAAAGAAATAGAGGAAAACAACAGAATGGGAAAGACTAGAGACCTCTTCAAGAAAATTAGAGATACCAAGGGAACATTTCATGTAAAGATGGGCTCGATAAAGGACAGAAACGGTATGGACCTAACAGAAGCAGAAGATATTAAGAAGAGGTGGCAAGAATACACAGAAGATTTGTACAAAAAAGATCTTCACAACCCAGATAATCACGATGGTGTGATCACTCAACTAGAGCCAGACATCCTGGAATGTGAAGTCAAGTGGGCCTTAGAAAGCATCACTACAAACAAAGCTAGTGGAGGTGATGGAATTCCAGTTGAGCTATTTCAAATCCTGAAAGTTGATGCTGTGAAAGTGCTGCACTCAATATGCCAGCAAATTTGGAAAACTCAGCAGTGGCCACAGGACTGGAAAAAATCCATTTTCATCCCAATCCCAAAGAAAGGCAATGCCAAAGAATGCTCAAACTACCACACAATTGCACTCATCTCACACGCTAGTAAAGTAATGCTCAAAATTCTTCAAGCTAGGCTTCAGCAATATGTGAACCATGAACTTCCTGATGTTCAAGCTGGTTTTAGAAAAGGCAGAGGAACCAGAGATCAAATTGCCAACATCTGCTGGATCATGGAAAAAGCAAGAGAGTTCCAGAAAAACATCTATTTCTGCTTTATTGACTACGCCAAAGCCTTTGACGGTGTGGATCACAATAAACTGTGGGAAATTCTGAAAGAGATGGGAATACCAGACCACCTGACCTGCCTCTTGAGAAACCTGTATGCAGGTCAGGAAGCAACAGTTAGAACTGGACATGGAACAACAGACAGGTTCCAAGTAGGAAAAGGAGTATGTCAAGGCTGTATATTGTCACCCTGCTTATTTAACTTCTATGCAGAGTACATCATGAGAAACGCTGGACTAGAAGAAACACAAGCTGGAATCAAGATTGCCAGGAGAAATATCAATAACCTCAGATATGCAGATGACACCACCCTTATGGCAGAAAGTGAAGAGGAACTAAAAAGCCTCTTGATGAAAGTGAAAGAGGAGAGTGAAAAAGTTGGCTTAAAGCTCAACATTCAGAAAACGAAGATCATGGCATCTGGTCCCATCCCTTCATGGGAAATAGATGGGGAAACAGTGGAAACAGTGTCAGATTTTATTTTTGGGGCTCCAAAATCACTGCAGATGGTGATTACAGCCATGAAATTAAAAGACGCTTACTCCTTGGAAGGAAAGTTATGACCAACCTAGTTAGCATATTCAAATGCAGAGACATTACTTTGCCAACAAAGGTCCGTCTAGTCAAGGCTATGGTTTTTCCAGTGGTCATGTATGGATGTGAGAGTTGGACTGTGAAGAAGGCTGAGCACCGAAGAATTGATGCTTTTGAACTGTGATGTTGGAGAAGACTCTTGAGAGTCCCTTAAATTGCAAGGAGATCCACCCAGTCCATTGTGAAGGAGATCAGCCCTGGAATTTCTTTGGAAGGACTGATGCTAAAGCTGAAACTCCAGTACTTTGGCCACCTCATGCGAAGAGTTGACTCATTGGAAAAGACTCTGATGCTGGGAGGGATTGTGGGCAAGAGGAGAAGGGGACGACAGAGGATGAGATGGCTGGATGGCATCACTGACTCGATGGACTGAGTCTGAGTGAACTCCGGGAGTTGTTGATGGACAGGGAGGCCTGGCATGCTGATTCTTGGGGTCTCAAAGAGTTGGACATGACTGAGTTACTGAACTGAACTGTACTGGAAAAAAAAAAAAAAAAAACCTAGAATAACATTATTACATTAACAGTATTGATGGTAATTCTTTATATTATCTAAGACCTAGTCCTCATTCAGTTTCCTTTAGTTCCCCAACCTCCAGGATTTAATGTCTGGTGATCTGAGGTGGATCTGATGTAATAATAATAGAAATAAAGTTTGTGATAAATGTAATGCACTTGAGTCATCCCCAAACCATCCCTCTCAACCACGGTCCATGGAGAGTTTTTCCATGAAACTAGTTTCCATGAAACTAGTCCCTCGTGCCAAAAAGGTTGTAGACCACTTTCATAGGATTCATTTTAACAGCACAGACTGTGACCGAAATATAGAAGAAACAAGACTATTAATTTTATCCTTTCATCAATATAAGAATAAAAACCTGGGTACTGGTTTTCTATGCCTTTATCTTCGAAAGCAGAATAATAACTGTCATCCTACAGAGATCATTTCTGAATGATCTGCACACGTTACAAATGGAGTGGCTGTGTTTATTCTCAATTTCAGTTTAGAAGGTCAGCAAGTACATAAACTTCTTGCATTGTGATGGCAATGTGATATCATGCAGGTTTTCTGAGAAGGAATGCAATTAGTGTCAGGTGCCTCAAATCACTGCAGGTAATTGCAATCATTTTTAAGGAGAAACAAGGGGAAAGAGAAATTTCACGGACTAAAACAATAGTTCACAGCTATGTGGCAGCTTTTGTGGGCCCTTGTTTTTCAACAACTGAATTACAATGGAAAGATCATAACAAATTCGAATTATATTACCTATCTAAAAATAATGTTCTAATTTAAAAAGAAATACTTGCTTGTCTGTCCTTACATATTTAATCTAAACCACAAATTACATTTTAGTCATTGAATGTTGGTTATATTTTTAAAAATTTCCTGAGTATATTTGTAGAGTTACAGTACACATATTTTAATTTTATGTATTCACACAATCAGAGATGTGCAGATGCCAAAAAATATCCAAAAACTTGTTAAATTTTAGTTCACTGTCTTTTTGTAATATGTAATTTTGCAATGGGCTATGTGATTGATTTCTACAGATGATCTTTTTTCTAATTATAAATATGTAAACCCAGGTGACTCAGTGGTAAAGAATGCACTTGCCAATGACAGAAATACAGATGTGGATTCTATTCCTGGGTTGGAAAGATCTCCTGGAGGATCTTCTGCAGAAGGATCCTCCTGTGGAGGAGGAAATGGCAACCCATTCCAGTATTCTTGCTTGGAAAATCCCTTAGACAGAGGAGCCTGGTGGACTAAAATTCCATGAGTTTGCAGAGTTGGACACTACTGAGCACCATGCACATTCAACAATTTTAGTTCTCTGTGAGGCCTTGCTAAATACAGTAATGTTCAACAAAATACAGGTACACTTATTAATACTTTGAAGATCAAAAACTGGCTAATGATTAACAGGGGAAGATTTTAAATTATTCTTAACATTGACTTATGAATGACAATCAGTGTTTTAAATACAGTATTCTTCAGTTCAGTCGCTCAGTCGTGTCCGACTCTTTGCGACTCCGTGGACTGCAGCACACCAGGCCTCCCTGTCAATCACCAACTCCCAGAGTTTACTCAGAGTCATGTCCATCAAGTAGGTGATGCCATCCAACCATCTCATCCTTTGTTGTCCCCTATCCTCATGCCTTCAATCTTCCCCAGGGACTTTTCAAATGAGTCAGTTCTTTGCATCAGGTGGCCAAAGTATTGGAGCTTCAAATTCAGCATCAGTCCTTCCAATGAATATTCAGGACTGATTTCCTTTAGGATTGACTGATTTGATCTCTTTGCAGTCCAGCTGGGGACTCTAAAGAGTCTTCTCTAGCACCACAGTTCAAAAACGTCAATTCTTCAGTGCTCAGCTTTCTTTATGGTCCAACTCTCACATCCATACATGACTACTGGAAAAACCATAGCTTTGACTAGATGGACCTTTGTTGGCAAAAGTAATGCCTCTGCTTTTTAATATGCTGTCTAGGTTTGTTATAGCTCCCCCCTCCCACCCCCGCAAGGAGCAAGCTTCTTTCAATTTCATGGCTGCAGTCACCATCTGCAGTGATTTTGTAACCCTCCAATGTAAAGTCTGTCACTGTTTCCAGTCTGTCACTAGTATTCTTCAGTATGCTTATAATTCATTTAGGTGTTTTCTTGAATTTTCCCCTTTTATTAGATCATAAATCCTATACACACAAAAATCAACTGTAAAGGTCAAGTGAGATTCATGATGTTGATGTTTGACAGAAAACAACAAAATTCTGTAAAGCAATTATCCTTCAATTAAAAAATAAATAAATTTAACAAAAATTTATCCTAATCCCCCCAAAAACGTCAAGTGAGACTTAAAGGTGAAAACCAAACTTCTGTCTACCTCATTCAGCCTAAATGTGGACATGTATTGCTCATATACTGCTTATATATTATAAATGTTGACTTGTGCATACAGTGTTAACTCAGGAATTAAACATGTGAAATTATATCATCATGTTTACTCTAAGTGCTTCTTATTTGTAATTTTCACTTTATTATGAAGCTTATATAAGAGGAAAAGAACCTATTATATTAAGGTTAATGGATCTTGGAAGCAGTCTAGAACATAATGAGGTATTAGGATATGGAGGGTCATAAGCATAGTGGGTTGATTATTACTTGGAGAAAAACAAACCTAGAAACTATAGTTTGAAAATTTCATCTAACTACATGAACCAATAAGACCAGTAATGTGTCATTTTTCCTTTACAGGAAAAATAAATCCATATATATTTCAAGCAGTTCTAGCAGGACAAATAGAATATGCTTAGATTCTATAACAAACAATGTTAGTGGACTAAGTTTCAGCAAACCTGAAAAAACCAGTTATGATTTTAATGCTCCATGACATGGAAATAAAATTTCAAAAAGCATTGAAAAAGAAAAATAGTAAAAGACTCCTTCTTAATTCAGATTCTTACACTTAAAAAAATGTAGCTGCTTTTATCATCTATATATTTAGTTTTCCTGGTATAAGTCATATGCTTATGTGTTTCTTGAATATCATCTCTAAGTAAAATCTATTGTTTCTGCAGAATGGAAGGTTAGAACTAGTTCTTTTTGCTCCTTGTACTTCCTACCCCTTAAGAATTACTTTTGGTTTTGTTTTATCAATTGGATACATTAATACACTGAATCAATAAATTAATCTTTACTTCTTTATCCACCTATTTTGAAGTTATGTTTAACATTACACAATGAATGATGAATGAAGTTCAGTTCAGTTCAGTCGCTCAGTCGTGTCCGACTCTTGGCGACCCCATGAATTGCAGCACACCAGGCCTCCCTGTCCATCACCAACTCCTGGAGTTCACCCAAACTCATGTCCATCAAGTTGGTGATGCCATCCAGCCATCTCATCCTCTGTCGTCCCCTTCTCCTCCTGCCTCCAATCCCTCCCAGCATTTAGTATCTACTAATTTTCCTTCAATGTCTGTCCACATCTCAAATTCTGTCTGGTATCAGTTCAGTCGTGTCTGACTCTTTGAGACCCCATGGATTACATCACGCCACGCTTCCCTGTACTTCACTATCTCCCAGAGTTTGCTCAAACTAATGTCCATTGAGTAAGTGATACCATCCAAACATCTTATCCTCCCTTGACCCATCCTCCTCCTGCCCTCAGTCTTTTCCCAGCATCAGGGTCTTGTCCAGTGAGTTGGCTCTTCACATCAGATGGCTAAAGTATGGAGCTTCTGCTTCAGCATCAGTCCTTCCAGTGAATATTCAGGATTTGTATCCTTTCAGATTGATTGGTTTGATCTCCTTGCTGTCCAAGGGACTCTCAAGAATCTTCTCTAGCACCTCCAGGTTTGTATGTAAAAGAGTATAAAATTTTGACCTCTAACAATTTTTTCCTGCCTAAAGAAGTATATTCATGCATATAGAACAATAAGATCCTCTTTTCTTAAAATTTTTACCAAGAATCGTGCCATATTTTCATTTGCTGTATTTGATCAAAGACTTTAAAAAACAATGTTTGCTTATCCAAGAATTTCCAACTGCATTTATTATTATTCTTTTGACAATAAAAAAGGTTTGCCTTTTCCTGTATTACTAATATACTATAGCTCATTGAATACATTATGTCTTGAATGTGCTAATCAGTAATGATGTCCTACTAGATCCTTTGGTCAGCTGTCATTCTGAAATTTCTTTCTTTTTTGTTTTGTATTCCTGTTGTACATATACCTTTTCTTGAATTTCAATTTATGCCTGCCAATTCCTTTTTATTAAACTCTTTGTTCATTTTCTTTGAGTGAAAATATCTTCCAGAAATTAAAAAAGAAAGGATATGTTTTCTGGATTTTTGCATACCTGAAATTTCTTTTTCTGCTTTCATATTTTATTGATAATATCATTGCCAGAGAATTAAGTATTTAAAATCATTTCCTATAGGATGTTGAAGACATTTCCCCATTGTCTTTCAGAGTTCAGAGTTGCTTAACAAGGACTCAAATACTAACTGACATTTTCTTGGCAGGGTGGGGAGGGGAACATTCTGTGTGCATCATAATCCTTGTTTTGAGGTTTAACAAGATGTGTCAAAGTACCTTTGTTTTGCCCTATGACATCTTTAGTTCTGAAGACTCCAATTTTAGCCATGAAACAGTTCATGCTATTAATTATTACTTTTTAGGCTTTTATCTCTTTTTGCTTTTCTTGGAAAATATGTTTATTGAGGTTGACCTTCCTGAATTAATCCTCTATGTCTCTCTTTTGTGCATGCTAAGTTGCTTCAGTCATGTCTGAATCTTTGCAACCCTATGGGCGATAGCCCACCAGGCTCCTCTGTCCATAGCATTCTCCAGGCAAGAATACTGGAGTGTGTTGCCATGCTTTCCTTCAGGGGAATCTTCCAGACCCAGCAATCGAACCAGAGTCTCTTGCATCCCCTGCATTGGGAGGCAGGTTCTCTACCACTAGCGCCACCTGGGAACCCCATGTCTCTCTATGTCGCATCATTTTAATCTTTTCCATATTTGCTATTGTAGGCAAGAATCCCTTAGAAGGAATGGAGTAGCCTTCATAGTCAACAAACAAGTCAGAAATATAGTACTTAGGAGCAATCTAAAAAACGACAGAATAACCACGGTTCATTTCCAAGGCAAACCATTCAACATCACAGTAATCCAAGTCTATGCACAATGTGTAATGCTGAAGAAGTTGAAGTTGAATGGTTCTATGAAGACCTACAAGACCTTCTAGAACTAACACCAAAAAAAAAAATGTCCTTTCCATCATAGGTGATTGGATGCAAAAGTAGGAAGTCAAAAGATATGTGGAGTAACAGGCAAGTTTGACACTGGAGTATAAAGTGAAGGAGGGCAAAGGCTAACAAAACTTTGCAAAGAGAACACACTGGTCATAGCAAACACTCACTTCCAAAAACACAAGATATGACTCTACACATGGACATCACCAGACAGTCAGTACTGAAATCAGATTGGTTGCATTCTTTGCAGCCAAAGATGGAGAAGCTCTAAAGAGTCAGCAAAAACAAGAATGGGAGCTGACTATGGCTTAAATCATAAACTTCTTATTGCAAAATTCAGACTTAAATTGAAAAAAGAAGGGAAAACCACTAAGCTATTCAGGTATAATCTAAATCAAATCCCTTACAATTATACAGTGGAAGGGGCAAATAGATTCACAGGATTAGATCTGGTACACAAGGTTGCTAAAGAACTATGGATGGAGGTTCATAAGATTGTGCAAGAGATGGTGAGAAAAATCGTCCCAAAGAAAATGAACGCAAGGAGGCAAAATGGCGGTCTGAGGAGGCCTTACAGATAGCTGAGAAAAGAAGAGCAGCTAAAGGCAAAGAAGAAAGGGAAAGATATACCCATCTGAATGCAGAGTTCCAAGAATAGGAAGGAAAGCAAAGAAAACCTTCTCAAGTGAACAGTGCAAAGAAATAGAAGAAAACAATAGAATGGGAAAAAATTAGAGATATCTTCAAGAAAGTTAGAGATACCAAGGGAACAACTCATGATAAGATGGGCACAATAAAGGACAGAAATGGTACAGACCTAACAGAAGCAGAAGAGATTAAAGAGAGGTGGAAGAATACATAGAACTGTAAAAGAAGGTCTCAATGACCCAGATAACCAAGATGATGTGGTCACTCATGTAGAGCCAGATATCCTGGAGTGTAAAGTCAAGTGGGCCTGATGAATTATTACGATGAACAAAGCTAGTGGAGGTGATGGAATTCCAGCTGACCTATTTCAAATTCTAAAAGATGGTGCTGTTGAAGTGTTGCATTCAATATGCCAGCAAATTTGGAAAACTCAGCAGTGGCCACTGCTGGATCAGCTCAGCACGACCGGGTGAGAGACAGGTGATGCAGAACTTAAGAAAAACACAAAGAGAGAATAGCAAGGAAGATGGGACTGGGGGACTCAAGATGTTGAGGGTCAAGAGCCCTATGACCGATTCCACATTGCTTTTATTGAGCTCTTGTTATGCAGAAAGTATCTGCGTTTTTTTGAGAACATAATTTTCCCATGTTCCCAGTCATATCCTCAGTTAATGTTTTTCTTTTGAATGTCTGTTTTTTTCTGTACAAAGGGCTCCAGATGGCGGGGAGCAAAGATCTCTGCAGGAACATCAGAGAAATAATCAGTGCATGCACAAGCAGCATTCTAACTTGCACTGACCCAGTGTTCCTAAATCCGCACCCCTCCTCTTCATCTGCTCAAGCAGATCACTCTGACCCCAGCTAATCAGCCCATGTACTCTGGTTAATTTTTGTTTCTGTTTCCTGTTATTTTTTCTCATGGTTTTGCAAAGACATCTGGCAAATATTTTCCCACAGGCCACAAGACTGGAAAATGTTTGTTTTCATTCCAATCCCAAAGAAGAGCAATACTGAAGAATGTTCAAACTACTGTACAATTGTGCTTATTTCATATGCGAGCAAGGTCATGCTCAAAATCCTTCAAGTTAGGCTTCAACAGTATGTGCGGAGAAGGCAATGGCACCCCACTCCAGTACTCTTGCCTGGAAAATCCCATGGATGGAGGAGCCTGGTAGGCTGCAGTCCATGGGGTCACTCAGAGTCAGACACGACTGAGTGACTTCACTTTCACTTTTCACATTCATGCATTGGAGAAGGAAATGGCAACCCACTCCAGTGTTCTTGCCTGGAAAATCCCAGGGATGAGGGAGCCTGATGGGCTGCCATCTCAGAGGTCGCACAGAGTCAGACACGACTGAAGCAACTTAGCAGCAGCAGCAACAGCAACAGTATGTGAACCGAGAACTTCCACATGTACAAGCTGGATTTAGAAAAGACAGAGGAACCAGAGATCAAATCATCAACATCCATTGGATCATAGAAAAAATAAGAGAATTCCAGAAAAACATCTACTTCTGCTTCATTGACTATGTGAAAGCCTTTGACTGTGTGGATCACAATAAACTGGAAAAATTCTTCAAGAGATGGGAATACCAGACCACCTTATCTGCCTCCTGAGAAGGAAGCAGGTCAATAAGCAACTGTTGCAGGTCAATAAACAGCTGTTAAAACCAGACATGGAACAACTGACTGGTTCCAAATGGGGAAAGGAGTATATCAAGGCTGTACATTGCTACCTTGCTTATTTAGCTTATATGCAGAGTACATCATATGAAATGCCAGGCTGGATGAATCAGAAGCTGGAATTGAGATTTCTGGGAGAAATATGAACAGCCTCATATGTGCAGATGATATCACTTTAATGTCAGAAGGCAAAGAGGAACTAAAGAGCCTCTTGATGAAGGTGAAAGAGAGTGAAAAAGCTGGCTTAAAACTCAAAACAAACAAACAAACTAACAAAAAAAAAAAAACCAAGATCATGGCATTTGGTCCCATCACTTCATGGCAAATAGATTAGGAAAAATGTAGAAACAGTGGCGGATATTATTTTCTTGGACTCCAAAATCACTGCAGATGGTGACTGTAGCCATGAATTTAAAAGACGCTTGCTCCTTGGAAGGAAAGCTGTGACAAACCTAGACAGCATATTAAAAAGCAGAGACATCACTTTGCTGACAAATGTCTGTATAGTCAATGTGACAGTTTTTCCAGTAATCATGTGTGGATATGAGAGTTGGACCATAAGGAAGGCTAATTGCTGAAGAATTGATGCTTTCAAACTGTGATGCTGGAGAAGAATTTTGAGAGTAACTTGGACTGCAAGGAAATCAAACCAATCAATCCTAAAGGAAATCAACCCTGCATATCCATTGAAAGGCCTGATGCTGAAGCTGAAGCTCCCAATACTTTGGCCACCTGATGAGAAGAGTCAACTCATTGGAAATGACCCTGATTCTGGGAAAGATTGAGAGCAGGAGGAGAAAGGGGAAGCATAGATTCAGATAGTTGAATTGCATCACTGACTCAGTGGACATGAGTTTGAGCAACTCTTGGAGATGGAGAAGGACAGGGAAGCCTAGCATACTGCAGTCCACGGGTTCAGAGAAAGATAAAACTTAATGACTGAACAACAACAACAATTTGCAAATTTCTGTGGTAACACCTTTTATTTCCTGCATTGCAGCATGTAGAACAACTAGAGAAAATTTTCATGATACACTACCACTTCCTAACATTTATTGAACATGTCCTGTGTTGAGCGCCATATTAAGTATCATTATTTATTAACTTTATTTATATACACAAGAATCCTGTGAGTTTTATACCACTATTAACTACCTTTTAATAGCGTCACTGACTCAACTGACATGACATTTAGCAAACTCTGGGAGATAGTGAAGAACAGGGAAGCCTGGTGTCTCTATGTGGTACTCTATGTGGTTGCTGAGTTGGACACAATTTAGCAACTGAAGAACAAGAATAAAACTCTACTTTACACAGTCGGAAACTGAAACTACAATGATTATGAGATTTTACCAAGGTGAAAAAATGACTGAACAACCAAGCCAATGTTACAGTCCTACAGTCCCTAAACCTAGGAGCTAAATTATATCACTGCTGCTGCTGCTGCTGCTAAGTTGCTTCCGTCGTGTCCGACTCTGTGCGACCGCATAGACCGCAGCCCACCAGGCTCCTCTGCCCATGGGATTTTCCAGGCAGGAGTACTGGAGTGGGGTGCCATTGCCTTCTCTGATGCAAATGTTAAAAATTGGGTCTCTGACCTTTTGAGATGGCCCACACCTTGTCTGTGAAGGGTGTTTCTGTCTAAATAAATCCACATCTTACCTTAAAAAGAAAATGTTAAAAATCACAAAAGTGTTACATGTGAAAATTCAAAAACTTAATGGTTGTATTATGGTCACTAAGTATCAAAGTATTTATTTTAAACGAATTTAGTAATAACATTTTTTTTGAAGAGTTGTTCAAAGTAATGTGTCAGTGTTACTTTTGATGGCAAGAAAGTCTGGCTTCCCACACTAGATGTACTACACATCCGAGTTCTGCAACTACAGTCTGTGGGGTCATAGAGTTGAACATGACAGCGAGTAAACAACAACAACACATCAACAAACTTCCTTGCAAAATTCCTGTCAGTTGAGACCCTGAAGGGTTAAGAAAGGGCTACAGCCTAGGATTAATAATTAACCAGAAACATTCCAGGCTTCAGAAAGACTGGAAACCAGTTTTGAAACAGCACAGGTCCTTGAAGATCATCTTTTCCTAGCCCAATTGATTCCCAGAGGAATAAAGAACATGTTTCTTCTAAGCAATAGTGGAGATGTTTTGATAAAATGTGGCTTCCCTGGTGGCTTAGACAATACAGCATTTGCCTGCAATGCAGGAGACCTGGGTTTGATCCCTCAGTGGAGAAGATCCTCCGGAGAAGGAAAGGGCAACCCACTCCAGTACTCTTGCCTGGAAAATCCCATGAACAGGGGAGCCTGGCTACAGTCCATGGGGTTGCAAAGGGTCTGACACGACTGAGCGACTTCTCTCTCTCTCTTTCTCTCTCTTTGATAAAACAGTAGGGAGGAATATGCCAGGCCTGCTGAGGATGTGTTGAATTAAATGATGATAGGGTTTGTGCTCACTTGTGGAGGGAGAAAAAGAGAGGATTCACAGGCTGGGAGAAATGAATGGTTTTAAAGCTGGAGATCATGGTGATTGGAGACAGGAAGTTGTGAACACAAAGCTCCTCCTCCCACTGAACAATTTAAGGACTGAGTGATAACAAACTTCAGATATGGCAAAATGATTGCTGGTGTGAGGAAGACAATTGATCAGGAAGAAACCAAGAAACTTTGCAGCTAGGTAGTTGAAATAATTGTCCAAATTAGATGATGCAGTTGCATGGAACACAAGCAAGAATTAAGTTGAGAAGAAGCCAAGGCCTCTCAGAATAAGAAGTACTAGAAAAGTTATGTAGCTAATATTTTCTCTAAGATTTCAACTTTAACAGGAGAAATATTCAGAAGGATAAAAAAACACTACAAACCTTTATTCTTTGGCTAAGGGTCATTTTTCTTTCTTCCTCTTGAGTAAACACTGAAGAGTAAAACTTATTGAAGAATAAATCTTCAGCCCATAATTTAAGAAAAAGTATGTACGTTGAGGAAGAATTTTTAAAATTTATTTGAAAATTCAGATATCATTCAGAAGGGAAAACCTTAAACTTCATAGCTATTATTTTATTATAACCATAAGTAAATTGCTATTCTTCACAGTAATTTTTGACAACAGATTAATGACCTAAATTCACTATGTAACATCTGGTGTACCTTCTGTGGACTAAAAATCAATTAGAATTTTTAATTATTTCTGTGCAACATCTGCAAGACAATCTAATTCCAAAGCGAATTAAATGCTCTCTCTGGTGATTGTGTAATAAGATACATCCGTGGCTTAAGAAACTGCCCTTTCCTAAAGTGTACAATTTGAAAATATTTGGCTTGTTTTTTCTCACTTGGCTTAATTCATGTGTTTAATAGTGTACATTATTGCATCTTTATAGGTTTTGAAACCCGTATCAGAAATCACTGTATAATTTTCTGATACTTCTTCTAACTCTAGCACTTGATTTCTTATCAAGCATTTTTTTAGAACAGGCAAACGATCCTCTTATAATTAATTGATGATGATATGATTTTCATCCTTCTGGCTTATGTTGAGCCATTGCCAATGCTGTTTAAATCTTCTGATGAGCAGAGTCAGATGCAAACAGAAATGTAATAGAGTGACCAAAAACTCTGGAGACAAAGTTGGATGCTCTTTTCTAATCAACACAAATTCTAATCAACTCAGATGTCAGTTTTTAATCCTTGATTAATTATAATCATCTATAACAATCATGTTTATTACACTGTGGTAATTTTTGATATCTCTGTTCTTCGATAGGATGCTGTTATTCAACAAGTAAATAAAACTCACCAAAATTGACATTAATCTGTAGATAATTGGTGCATGCTATTTACCTCTATTTCTTATATTCTAAACATAACTGATCTTGGTTAATAGTAGCTATTTCTCAATGCTAAAATTTCAGCCATTAATTTTGTACTTCTATAAAATTCTCTTGAAATATTGTACTTTATATTTCTTACTGCTATAATTGCTTTGAGAATGCCTTTTTAAATGTATATTTTGTAGGTATCATGTCTATTCTGTGTTTTTTTTCTCCTTTTTTCAGACTTTTAATTTTGTCCTAAATATCTATGCATATTTATTTCACTGGTATAAAAAGTTTTGGTTGTTTTCTAAAAATTTCTAGAGGCTTTGCTTAGCTAATGTTGATAATAAAATGAGGATATTTATGAAATATAGGCTTCCCTGGTGGCTCATATGGTAAAGAATCTGCCTATAATGCAGGAAGCCAGGTTCAGCCCCCGGTTGGGAAGATCCCCTGGAGGAGGAACCCCTGGAAGAGGGCATGGCAACCCACTCCAGTATTCTTGGCTGGGAAATCCCATGGACAGAAGAGTCTGGCGGGTTACAGTCCGTGGGGTACCAAACCATCAGACATGACTGAGCAACTAACACTTTCACTTTCAAAGTTTAGGACTATCTAAACCAGTGTGTACCCACTCCAGTGTTCTTGCCTGGAGAATCCCAGGGACGGGGGAGCCTGGTGTGCTGCCATCTCTGGGGTCACACAGAGTCGGACACGACTGAAGTGACTTAGCACAGCATAGCAAACCAGTGTGTATCAAACTTTAATGTGCGTACTTGTAACCTGGGGATCTTGTTAAAAAGCCAGGTTTAGAACTAATGGTTGCTTGGGAGAGGGAATAGTTATTTAAAGTGGATAAACAACAATGACCTATTGTATAGCACATGGAACTCTGCCCAGTGTAACGTGGCAGCCTGGATGGGAGAGGAGTTTGGGGGAGAATGGATAGATGTATATGTATGACTGAGTCCCTTCACTGTTCACCTGAAACTATCACAACATTGTTAACTGACTATACCCCAATAAAAAATTAAAGTTAAAGAAAAAAGAAAGTCAGATTCAGATTTACCAGGAATGAAGTGAGGTCTGAAATCATTCATTTCTGATAAATTCTCTGTGCTGTGCTTAGTTGCTTAGTGGTGTCCAGACTCATTGTGAGATCCCACGGACTATAGCCTGCAAGGCTCCTCTGTCCATGGGATTTTCCAGGTAAGAATTCCTGAATGGGTTGCCATGCCCTGCTCCAGAGTATCTTCCCAACCCAAGGATCGAACCCAGCTCTCTCAGATTGCAGGTGGATTGTTTAACATCTGAGCCACCAGGGAAGTCCATAAAGTCTCTGGTGATACCTATGCTGCTGGTCCTCAGACCATAATTTGAAAATTAAGATATAAATAACTATACATTTTAGTATGTTTGAATATTTTTTTTTATCAAATAAAACTTTGGAGTTTACTGAAGGTATTGTCTGTAGTTGTAGATGATATACTACTCTCTATCCTTTCACTATAAAACTGTTCAGAAAAAAGCTGTCTAATCTTGTTTATTCAGTTTTTCATCAACCCTGGTGGGACCACTTACAGTCAAATTTATGCCCACATTAGTTTCCATGACTGTTCTTTTAATGTTCTGTATCAACCCACTCATCTCTAAACCAAGGTTATTTATGCTCATTGCTTATAGCAAATTAGTGGGTAAGGGCAAATCCAAGCTTTCAAGGAAGCAAGGAACATTCTATATCAGAATAATTGTGACAAGGGTGCTAGAGATATTGGTACTGAAGAAGCTGAGAACAGTAAGAGAGAAAATCTCATGTGCCAAAATGAACGTCTTGAACCAAGCCCGTCAGTGACACGTGAGTAAGTTCCTAGGCTGCAAGATAGTGTTAACTGCACTAGTTGAGTTAATACCTCATCTTACTTATGAGAACCACCATGTGCTCATTATATATGTATATATTATACATACACATATGTATCAAAAATTTTTAAGCTTTATCAAGTCAGCTTTATGCCCTCTTGGTCTGTTGTGAACCAGAGAACAAATTATGAAGTTCAGAACAGGTCAGCATCTAATCAATATCTATTCATGCATGCACACACCTATATAACACATACGGGCGGGTTTTTTGCCATTTTCTTTATTTTCCCTTTTTCTTCTCCTTTTTACTAGTCCTGAGATCCTTTTCCATGGAAGTGAAGTGAAGTGAAGTGAAGTCGGTCAGTCGTGTCCGACTCTCTGCGACCCCATGGACTGTAGCCTACCAGGCTCATCCATCCATGGGATTTTCCTGGCAAGAGTACTGGCGTGGGTTGCCATCTCCTTCTCCAGGGGATCTTTCCAACCCTGGGATTAAACCCAGGTCTCCTGCCTTGCGGGCAGATGCTTTACCGTCTAAGCCACCAGGGAAGCCCTTTCCATGGAAAAAGGATCTAATCAGTGGAATCCTTTTTCTGCTTCTCTGATAAGCATAACCCCATGAACCATCATCCATCAACATAATGCTGCATTAGTCTGTAAAACCCTTGAGTTATAACTGCTTGTTTGTAATTAGTGAGGAGAAGAGACTGGACAGTAATTCCCTTAGGCCAGAATGAATGAATTAGTTTAGATACAAAAGACACCACCTTGGAAATTTTATTCTCTCAAATAGCCTATAGGGATACTTACATCCTATTTTACAGGATTTTGTGGGAGACATAATTGTATTGATACATTGAATGTAACTTTAAAAGCATTAAAATAATAGTCTAGTATTTTTATAAACAATGGGTATATATTATTTTGTATTTTTATTATTCTTTCTGTATCTATTGGAGGATTACTATCTTATCCTCAATTGATTATTACATTTTCTTAAGTCATATCAGATATGATCCAGTACAGCTTCAAAATAAATTTGTTTATAAATTTTTTGTCTTATACATGTGTATATATATATATATATATAACCAGTAATTTTCACTGTAAGCCCAGGCTATTTAATAAAACATTGACATATTATTGGTCTATGAATTGCCATGCGAGTTTCTAACTGCTAATTTCCAATAATTCCATATTATATTTTTATTCATTCAATTGTTCAGTGAATGAGTTGCTCAGAAATTCAAATCAACATTATGGTCCATTTCCATTAGCCAATACACTGTGAATGGATATAACTTACTTGCCTTGTGGTCTTCATTTTATGAGGTTTAAAATCATTGAGCACCATGCTCATTTTTAACAAATATTGTTACACATGATTGTTAATAATTTATCAATCTGTTTTTTGTTTCCCAAATAGTTCTTGCATTGCAAAATGGAGTTTCTGATAATGAGCATACACCAGAAGCCCATAAAACTACTCACTTGATTCCAATGTTTTTCTTACTTCATTTTACTTGATCTTAGCCAAAAAGCCAAGAAGCGAGCATACTCCATTTTAATTTTCTTTCACTTTTTATTTGGAAATCCATTTCTTCAATGTTAAAAAAATATATATGATCAAATTTTTCTCTTTCTCCTCATTGGTTAATATAATCATAAACATATAATTAATACATGCTACATTCTAAAAGAGATCAGTCCTGGGTGTTCTTTGGAATGAATGATGCTAAAGCTGAAACTCCAGTACTTTGGCCACCTCATGTGAAGAGTTGACTCATTGGAAAAGACTCTGATGCTGGGAGGGATTGGGGGCAGGAGGAGAAGGGGACGATAGAGGATGAGATGGCTGGATGGCATCACCAACTTGATGGACGTGAGTTTGAGTGAATTCCAGGAGTTGGTGATGGACAGGGAGGCCTGGCGTGCTGCGATTCATGGGGTCACAAAGAGTTGGACACGACTGAGTGACTGAACTGAACTGAACTGATAGAGAGTACATTTCAGTACAGAGATCAGTATTACATGCTTCTTGGAGTGGAACATGTAATGGAAAGGAAAGGGAATTTTCATATTAAAAAAGAAAATGTTCCCTGGCAGCACAATTCCAGGTGGCTATAAGTGTATCCTTATTCTAAACACTCTGCCTGACTTGAACATTGTTACTTGCTTCCTGTACCATAGTTCTCTTGAGTTCTACACTACAAATTAAAACTTGAGTGGCAGATGCTTTCCTTCTTCACACCAGAATTTATGTTCCCTTTTGAGACCTGTTCACTTTGTATTTGACACATTTGCTCCTGCTTAAGCAAAGAGCAAGTGTTATCTTTCCAATGTCCATTTCTATTTTCCAATGGGGTTGTCTTTCTGTCTGTCTGTCTTGACTCTTTTCACATGACTCCATCTCTCAACTATCTGTTTATGCTCAGACCTGTTCCCTGGTCTCCTCTGGAATTTCCAACAGATACTGTACAGTTAAAAAAAAAAAAAAAAAAAAAGATGCAGTCCTGCAACTTAGGATAATTCTGTTAGTGAAATTGACAGTATTTTCCCTTACAGTGTTCTGAATTTAATCATGAAAATATTGACCAAGCATATTTTAATCATCTTCACTTTATTCAAGGCTCTTTGGTTCTAAGAAAGAGAAATCCACTCAGTTCAGTTCAGTTGCTCAGTCATGTCTGACTCTTTGTGACCCCATGAACCGCAGCACACCAGGCCTCCCTGTCCATCACCAACTCCCAGAGTCTACCTAAACTCATGTCCATTGAGTCGATGATGCCATCCAACCATCTCATCCTCTGTCATCCCCTTCTCCTCCTCCCCTCAATCTTTCTCAGCATCAGGGTCTTTTCCAATGAGTCAGGTCTTTGCATCACAGTGCCAAAGTATTGGAGATTCAGCTTCAGCATCAGTCCTTCCAATGAACACCCAGGACTGATCTCCTTTAGGATGAAGTAGTTGGATCTCCTTGCAGTCCAAGGGACTCTCAAGAGTCTTCTCCAACACCACAGTTCAAAAGCATCAATTCTTCGGTGCTCACTTTCTTTATGGTCCAACTCTCACATCCATACATGACCACTGGAAAAAAACATAGCCTTGACTAGGTGGACCTTTGTTGGCAAAGTAATGTCTTTGCTTTGTAATATGCTGTCTAGGTTGGTCATAACTTTCCTTCCAAGGAGTAAACATCTTTTAATTTCATGGCTGCAGTCACCATCTGCAGTGATTTTGGAGCTCAAAAAAATAAAGTCAGCCACTGTTTCCACTGTTTCCGCATCTGTTTGCCATGACATGATGGGACCGGATGCCATGATCTTACTTTTCTGAATGTTGAGCTTTAAGCCAACTTTTCCACTCTCCTCTTTCAGTTTCATCAAGAGACTCTTTAATTCTTCTTCACTTTCTGCCACAAGGGTGGTGTCTTCTGTGTATCTGAGGTTATTGGTATTTCTCCCAGCAATCTTGTTTCCAGCTTCTGCTTCATCCAGCGTTTCTCATGATGTACTCTGCATATATGTTAAATAAGCAAGGTGACAATATACAGCCTTGATGTACTCCTTTTCCTATTTGGAACCAGTCTGTTGTTCCATGGCCAGTTCTAACTGTTGCTTTCTGACCTGTATACAGATTTCTCAAGAGGCAGGTCAGGTGGTCTGGTATTCCCATCTCTTTCAGAATTTTCCAGTTTATTGTGATCCACACAGTCAAAGGCTTTGGCGTAGTCAATAAAGCAGAAATAGATGTTCTTCTGGAACTCTCTTGCTTTTTCCATGATCCAGCAGATGTTGGCAATTTGATCTCTGGTTCTCTGCCTTTTCTGAAACCAGCTTGAACATCTGGAAGTTCACGGTTCACATATTGCTGAAGCCTAGCTTGGAGAATTTTGAGCATTACTTTACTAGCGTGTGAGATGAGTGCAATTGTGTGGTAGTTTGAGCATTCTTTGGCATTGCCTTTCTTTGGGATTGGAATGAAAACTGACCTTTTCCAGTCCTGTGGCCACTGCTGAGTTTTCCAAATTTGCTGGCATATTGAGTGCAGCACTTTCACAGCATCATCTTTCAGGATTTGAAATAGGTCAATTGGAATTCCATCACCTCCACTAGGTTTGTTCATAATGATGCTTCCTAAGGCCCACTTGACTTCACATTCCAGGATGTCTGGCTCTAGTTGAGTTATCACACCATCATGATCATCTGTGTCTTGAAGATCTTTTTTGTACAGTTCTTCTGTGTATTCTTGCCACCTCTTCTTAATATCTTCTGCTTCTATAGGTCCATACCATTTCTGTCCGTTTTTGCCCATCTTTGCATGAAATGTTCCCTTGGTACTCTACTAAAAGAATATTATCTTTATATAGGAATCTATATTGGGAAATAATTTTTGTGATTCCTCTTAGAAAAATTTTCTCTTTACCATTCTTTTTTATAATCAATTTCCATGTGCATTTTGATAGATTTAACTATATTTAGATTGGGTGCATTTGAATTGATAAAATCTACATTTATTTTTACCCAGCCTTTCTTTAACATATCTGTTTATCAAAGTAATAAGTTTAAGTAATAAGTAATTATAAGCAAAATTATTGCTTCTCATTCTTCCTGGATTTTCTCATCAACTTTTTATTTGTGATCTAATATTAATTGACATCATTATCATGTATGACATCAAAACAAATGTACAGTTGTGCTGTTGATCCTGATTGTACATAAATATCAGAACTGAGGTGGTTTATCTGAATACCATTAGATATCCCATTAGGTAATTCCATAGAACAATATTTGTTTGTGTAGTTCCATTGTATCTGACTCTTTGGGACCCCCATGGACTATAGCGTGCCAGGCTCATCTGTCTATAGAATTTTCCAAGCAAGAATACTGAAGTGGCTTGCCATTTCATTCTCTAGGAGATCTTCCTCATCCAGGGATTGAAGCCATGTCTCTTACATCTCCGGCATTGGCAGGTTGATTCTTTGCCACTGCTCTTTGTGGGATGCCCCATAGAACAGTGAATGTAAGATTTAATTGTTATTGATGTTTCAAGCTTATTTCCCAAAAGACTGTAGTGATTCACAACCTCAGCAACAGCGGATAGAGTGCCATTTTTCTGTCTTGTCCGCATGCATGTTATTGTTCCTTATTACTTTATTCTACTCAGAATGGAAAGTTTTACACTGTTGTTTTAACTTACTTTTCTCTTACTGAGATAGATCATCATTTGACAACTATATTGATGATGTACATTTCCTCTTTTCTGAAAGTCTTATTTGTATTCTTGCTTAAAAATTTTTTAGTAGTTTGCTGTTTTCAAATAAATTTATAGGTACTTCCTGTCATATATTTATTTATATGCCATGGGTTTTGCAAATATATCTCTCAGCCTATCGTTTTTCTGGTTTTTGACAGTTAAACAAACTATGTAATTAAGTAAGCCTATCTATTATTTTATTGACTTCTTGTTTTGCTTCATAAAATTCCTTCTAATTCAAGTTATTTTTTTTTTATATTTTACATTTAAACATAAGTCTGTCATTTAGTTTTACAAATAAAGATATAACTTTGTTTAGTAACTCTAAAGCTCTTTACAATTACTAATCATTTTTACTGTATTTATCAGAGCAAAACATTTATCATAGCATTTATCATATTATAATAATATATAGCACGTTATGTATTGAACATTTGTTATCAGATGCCTGCTAACCTTTTTCTCTTTAGCTTTTTAATGGCCTTAAGTGTTCTTTAGGAAAAAATACTTTTGAACCATGTACTGTTGATCTCATTCCTAAGTCCAAATTGACCTTGATTAAACAAATCACATCTTATATCTGGCCCGTTTAGAGTGAATGGAATTCTAGGAAATGTTGGAGTTGGTGGGGGAGAAGGCAATGGCATCTCACTCCAGTACTCTTGCCTGGAAAATCCCATGGACGGAGGAGCCTGGTAGGATGTGGTCCATGGGGTCGCTAGGAGTTGGACACGACTGAGCGACTTCACTTTCACTTTTCACTGCCATGCATTGGAGAAGGAAATGGCAGCCCACTCCAGGGTTCTTGCCTGGAGAATCAAAGGGACGGAGGAGCCTGGTGGGCTGCCCTCTCCGGGGTTGCACAGAGTTGGACACGAATGAAGTGACTTAGCAGCAACAGCAGCAGCAGCAGCAGCACAAAAGAAAGCTTTCAGTTTTTCTTTTTGTGGTGCTAATGACACATCTCAGAGACGGCAATGGCATCTCATTCCAGTACTCTTTCCTGGAGAATCCCATGGACGGAGGAGCCTGGTGTGCTGCAGTCCATGGGGTCGCTAAGAGTTGGACACAACTGAGCGACTTCATTTTCACTTTTCACTTTCATGCATTGGAGAAGGAAATGGCAACCTACTCCAGTATTCTTGCCTGGAGAATCCTGTGGACAGAGGAACCTGGTGGGCTGCTGTCCATAGGGTCTCACAGAGTCAGATATGACTGAAGTAACTTAGCATGCAATGACACATCTGCCACTTGGCTAGGATGGTGGAAATCAGCTAAAGGTGGATCTAATATTGGAAAGAAATCTAGCTCAGATGTAAATGCTGCAATAGTGAGTTGCATTGATCAAACCTCACCCAAAGCTAAGCTCTATTAAGGGAACTTTCAGTTAAAGAGCCAAATAATTCTTTCAAACATTAAGACTTTTCCCCCTCTTCTCTCCTCTGTACATCACAAAAAGTCATCAAAAGCAATTTCCTAATTTTGGTAAATGTGAATTATGGAATGGAGAGAGACTCTCTGACTTAAATTTTCTAACACAACCTGTCTTTTGAGTTTCCTTAATCTAAATTATGTTATTATGTTTTATTTATAATACAAAATCTTACCTTTTACTCTCAAAATACTTTCAAAGAGGGAATAGGTACTATACAGAATCTGTAGATGTTACTTTTGATACTATCCAGAAATTTATAGATTAGATAATACAACTTTCCTTCTATATCATATTCTTTTTAAATTGTCACATTAACATCACAAATCAGATGAATATATCTTACCTTTATGCACAACCTTAAATTTTTAAATGACTGAGTATGCTGAGAAGAAAAAAATTGGAGAAGGAAATGCCAACCCACTCCAGTATTCTTGACTGGAGGATTCCATGAACAGAGAAGCCTGGTGGGCTGCTGTCCATGGAGTCCCAAAGAGTTGGACATGACTGAGCGACTGAACAATAAAAGTATGCTGGAAAGAAACAATTAGTTATTTTTAGCAGTTATTCTCAAATTCTTTATACAAAAGCATTCTCTGCTTATTAATAGAAGGTTCTTGATTATAGTCATCTCTCTCAGTATCCACTGGGGATTGGTTCCAGGACCTTCTGAGGAGACCAGAATCCATGGACGCTTAAGCTCTGTATAGAAAATGGTGTAGTATTTGTATATAACCTTTTATGTCCTCCCATATACTTTATATCATCTCTGGATTACTCATAATAACTAATACAAAATATTAGGGCTTTGTAAATAGTTATAAATATAAAGTGAATATTATGCAAATAGTTTCCAGTTAAAATTTTGCCTTTTGGAACTTGTTGAAATTTTTTTCCTAATGTTTTTCTTGGGATTTGGTTGACTCTGTGGATGTTGAATATGAGGAAACAGATGGCCAACTATGCACGGACTGTAGCCATAACACTTGAGGCCTGGGTGTCATGGACTGCAAGGGACAGGGGAACAAAGAGAGAGTTGAAACTGTGTTGTATGATAAGTTACAGTGATTGGGGATTAGGATCGGGACAAAGTGGAAAACAGGGGGCTTTAAAGCAGGTGTTTTTGATATTTAGTTTCAACTTGTTTTCTGTACTAGATAATTGTGTTTTTGAAAGAGCACTGCTGGCATAGAATGGCATGTTCAGTGTGCTTGCTTGCTAAGTTGCTTCAGTCATGTCTGACTCTTTGAGACGCTATAGACTGTAGCCCACCAGGCTCCTCTGTCCATGAGATTCTTTAGGCAAGAATACAGGAATGAGTTGCCATGTCCTCCTCCAGGGCATCTTCTTGACCCAGGGATTGAACCTGTATCTCCTGCATCACCAGCATTACAGGCAGATTCTTTACTACTGAGCCACCTGGGAAGCTCTGTGTTCAATGTACTGAAGTAAATTGAGTAGTAGGAGGTCATAGGTAATTCTAGATAATCATCAAAAATTCTTATTTTCAGTGGAAAAGCAGCAACTTAGTTTACTTTCTGCATACATTTTGGTAGATGGGGACACTTTTCTGCAAAGAGTAAAGTGTTCATTTTTATTTAGTTTTTGTTTATTTAGGCACCAGGGACTAATTACATAAATAGTCAGAACTTTAATTTCTAGAAGCAATAGTATAAATGCTATAATACTTAAAAATAATATGAAACTATAACTCAAATGCAAAAAGAGGAAAGGTGCATTAACATTTATTGAATGTTATTAAATTTATTATTTATTTCAAGTGAATAGCTACAGTTACTTTAGCAAATAATGCCATTGTTTCTGTATTTTGTTATTTTAAATAAAGGAGTATTGTATATGCAGCATAGAGTGTGTTTCGATGCACAGTACTGGATGCTTGGGGCTGGTGCACTGGGACGACCCAGAGGGAGGGTATGGGGAGGGAGGAGGGAGGAGGGTTCAGGATGGGGAACACAGGTATACCTGTGGCAGATTCATTTCGATATTTGGCAAAACTAATACAATATTGTAAAGTTTAAAAATAAAATAAAATTTTTAAAAAAATAAAATAAATAAAAGAAAAATAAATTAAGTTGACTGCTCTATTTCTGATATTTATTTGCCAATAGTAATTTTCTCTGAAAAAAAAATCTGGCTTCTTTCCAAATGGGATGAATCACATATCAACTTGCCAGTGAATGAAGTCTCTATCTAGTTTTGAAAATAATTAACTACACTGGATACAAAACAAACCACATGATAGGCTGTTTAATATTTTCTCAAATGTTTGACAATGTTGGCAATTTTCCTTCAAATGTTCACTGCATCTGCTCTTAGAAATATTAGTTGTGATACTATACTGTTCCAAATTCCTATTAACCATGTTAGCCTTCTTTAGAAATAACAGATGGTAGAAAACTATGCTGTATTTTGTCCCTCAAATGCTTGTGTGTAGCACTTTAGATGTTGCTAAATTACTATGTAAGACCAAAAATTAAAGATATATCAGAGACAGCTAAGGAGGAGATGATAATATTTTTTTTTTCAGATAGCTTAGGAGGAAAACACTATCTCGTCTGAGGTTTCAATAACTAAATATAAACCACTTTCTTTACTGGCTTTTGCAAAGGAAGAAATAGGTTTCCCTATAAAGTGCCCCCCCACAATTTGATACTCATGATCTCTTGATTTCTTTTTTAAAAATCTCATTCAAGTGGATATGACACAAGAGATTTTGTAACAAAATCTGAATTTCTCTTAAAAAAAAAAGACTTGAAATATTTTGTAGAAACTAATAGTGAGATGTTAGCAATGATTTTAGGTTTAAAGGGTGGCAATAGATTATAAACAAGATGAGTACAGATGCTTCCACACACCATTTGGCTAATTAAAGAAAAAAACACCTGGCACTCACACATTTGTGCAATATCATGGACTAATCTAATTGTAGAAGTGTACATTTTAGTAAAATAATAATATCCTTGAAGCTGGGGATTATGTGATAGCCAAATTCTGCTATCCTTGGTTACTCAGCAGAGTGCTTCATCCTCTAACATATGATACTGGATAAATTTATTTGAACTGTTTTTATCCTGCTAGTAACTTAATTTTCATTGGAGTTTTTATAAGGTCAACATTTGAAGCCAACTTTGGGAAATGAGATTGGGTTATTGATCTTGGATCTTTCCAACCACAGTGGGAATGAGCTGTGAGTTGAAAATGGGAAAGCAATAATAAGGTTCAGAAGGAATTGAGGTTGGCCTTAGAGTTGCCCAGGAAATCATTATTTTGACACATGATAAAGAAGGGAGAGCTCAAAGAGTCTTAAAGAAAGAAGAATTGCAGACTTTTTTGCTTATAGGAAAAAAAAAGAAACAGACATGGGTGTAAGTCAGGATTTTAAAGGGAGGATTGGGAGAAGGATATAATAAATCTAGGTGATATATTCATGGAAAAAGGAACTTCACCATTTCAATAACTCAGTCATCAACATTATTCACTGATATCTTCACTTTAAGGATGTATTGGCAGCTAAGAAATAAGTTTTAATAGTAATGGGTTCAAATAGCATGTGTTTGGGTGTGTTTGAGGAAGCATGACTAAAAGGAGATTTTCTTGTTTTTTAATTCTTAACTGATTAACATTAGACTTTTAAGGACCTTTAATATCCCCTGATATTTATATGTGAATACTGACGGAATTTAAGTACAAAAACAGACTGAAGGCAACCAAATATGACCATATATTTCTGGCTAAACATTAATTTTATATATGTAACTTATAACAAGTTTGTTTTTTTCCCCATCTCTTAATTGCATTATCTCTAAAATACAGCACAGTTTCTATTCTTGGAGAGGTAAATTATAATCTTGTCAAGTCAGTAATTTGTAAGCATTTAAATTTGCATAAATTTAACCTGAACAAATCTGAGATTATTGATATTTCTCCCTGCAATCCTTATTCCAGCTTGTGCTTCTTCCAGCCCAGCGTTTCTCATGATGTACTCTGCATATACGTTAAATAAGCAGGGTGACAATATACAGCCTTGATGCACTCCTTTTCCTATTTGGAACCAGTCTGTTGCTCCATGTCCAGTTCTAACTGTTGTTTCCTGACCAGTATACAGGTTTCTCAAGAGGCAGGTCAGATGGTCTAGTATTCCCATCTCTTTCAGAATTTTCCACAGTTTATTGTGATCCACACAGTCAAAGGCTTTGGCATAGTCAATAAAGCAGAAATAGACATTCTTCTGGGACTCTGTTGCTTTTTCGATGATCTAGCAGATGTTGGCAATTTGATCTCTGGTTCCTCTGCCTTTTCTAAATCCAGTATGAACATCTGTAATTTCTCTGTTCATGTATTGCTGAAGCCTGGCTTGAAGAATTTTGAGCACTACTTTACTAGCGTGTGAAATGAGTGCAATTGTGCGGTAGTTTTAGCATTCTTTGGCATTGCCTTTCTTTGGCATTGGAATGAAAACTAACCTTTCCAGTCCTGTGGCCACTGCTGAGTTTTCCAAATTTGCTGGCATATTGAGTGCAGCACTTTCACAGCATTATCTATTAGGATTTGAAATAGCTTAACTGGAATTCCATCACCTCCACTAGTTTTGTTTGTAGTGATGCCTTCTAAGGCCCACTTGACTTCATATTCCAAGATGTCTGGCTCTAGGTGAGTGATCACACCATCGTGATCATCTGGTTGTGAAGATTTTTGTCCAGCTCTGTGTATTCTTGCCACCTCTTCTTATTATCTTCTGCTTCTGTTAGGTCCATACCATTTCTGTCCTTTACTGAGCTCATCTTTGCATGAAATGTTCCTTTGGTATCTCTAATTTTCTTATGCAGATAGGCATATGACACCACCCTTATGGCAGAAAGTGAGGAGGAACTAAAAAGCCTCTTGATGAAAGGAGAGAGTAAAAGTTGGCTTAAAACTCAACATTCAGAAAATGAAGATCATGGCATCTGGTCCCATCACCTCATGGGAAATAGACGGAGAAACAGTGGAAACAGTGTCAGACTTTATTTTTGGGGGCTCCAAAATCACTGCAGATGGTGATTGCAGCCATGAAAATAAAAGACGCTTACTCCTTGGAAGGAAAGTTATGACCAACCTAGATAGCATATTAAAAAGCAGAGACATTACTTTGCCAACAAAGGTCCGTCCAGTCAAGGCTATGGTTTTTCCAGTAGTCATGTCTGGATGTGAGAGTTGGACTGTGAAGACAGCTGAGTGGCAGAGAATTGATGCTTTTGAACTGTGGTGTTGGAGAAGACTCTTGACAGTCCCTTGGACTGCAAGGAGATCCAACCAGTCCCTCCTAAAGGAGATCAGTCCTGGGTGTTCATTGGAAGGACTGATGCTGAAGCTGAATCTCCAATACTATGGCTCCCTGATGCGAAGAGTTAACTCATTGGAAAAGACTCTAATGCTGGGAGGGATTGGGGGCAGGAGGAGAAGGGGACGACAGAGGATGAGATAGCTGCATGGCATCACCAACTCAATGGACATGAGTTTGGGTAAACTCCGGGAGTTGGTGATGGACAGGGAGGCCTGGCATGCTGCAATTCATGGGGTTGCAAAAAGTCTGACACGACTGAGCAACTGAACTGTACTGAAATGAACTGAACCTTAACAAATAATTTTTGGAAGTGACAAAATTCTCATAATTGGTTTGAGTTATGACTCATGTCCAAGACAAGAAGATAGTACCAGCAAGATTAAAAAGGGCTTCTTTTGAAATATTACCACCCTTCGCCTTGTGTCCCATGCTAACTTCTAGATATTCAGACCTCAGAGGCTTGGTTCTTGACATCCAACAGTTCACAGTAAGAGAAGAAACTAACAATATAATTAAATGTCTAAATGTTAAATGCTATAAATACAAATAACAGGGGAGGAATTAAGTTAGCCTGAGGGTAGAATATTTAGAAAGAAATCGTTGCTGAAATGATTATTTACAATTTAGTCTAGGATTTGCTGTTGAGTTGGGTGGTAGGAAGAAAGTGAATGATGATGAAAGGATGAAAATAAAAAGAACTTATTAAGTATGTAATTTATTTACTTATTTTTTCGTTTCATACTTAATAAGCAAAAAAAAAAAAAAAAAGATTAGATAGCCAGTGGAGATTTCCTGTATGGCACAGGGAGTTACAATCTAGTGCTCTGTGACAACCTAGAGGGGTGGGCTGGGGTGGGAGGTGAGAGCGAGGTTCAAGAGGGAGAGGACATATGTATACCTATGGCAGAGTCAGGTTGATAGCAGAAACCAACACAACATTGTAAAGCGATTATCCTCCGATTAAAAATTTAAACAAACAAACAAAAAAAGAAAATAAAAAGAGCTATGTTTTAGGAATACCTGAAAATGTAGAAAATCATATGTTATAGGAGAACTGAAAGAAGCTTAATATGTCGAAACAAATCTTCGTTGTGGAAAAGATCTGAAAAAAATTATATACTGTTAGAAAAAAATGTAAATGTAATAGATGAGATTAAAGTGGTAGGCAGAGGCCAAATCAAAGCTGATGTTGTATGCTATCCATAAAAAGGATTTTGAATTTTGTAAACTTAACTTTTAATTTTAATTTTAAATGTCTTTTAATTTCATGGCTGCAGTCACCATCTGCAGTGATTTTGGAGCCCAAAAAAATAAAGTCTGACAGTATTTCCACTATTTCTCCATCTATTTGCCATGAAGTGATGGGACCAGATGCCATGATCTTTGTTTTCTTTTTTTTTTTCAGTCATTAATTCTTTTTTAATTTTATTTCATTTTTTAACTTTACAATATTGTGTTGGTTTTGCCATATATCGAAATGAATCCGCCACAGGTATACATGTGTTCCCCATCCTGAACCCTTCTCCCTCCTCCCTCCCCGTACCATCCCTCTGGGTCATCCCAGTGCACCAGCCCCAAGCTTCCTGTATCCTGCATCAAACCTGGACTGGTGACTCATTTCATATATGATATTATACATATTTCAATGTCATTCTCCCAAATCTTCCCACCCTCTCCCTCTCCCACAGAGTCCAAAAGACTGTTCTATACATCAGTGTCTCTTTTGCTGTCTCGTATATAGGGTTATTGTTACCATCTTTCTAAATTCCATATATATGCGTTAGTATACTGTATTGGTGTTTTTCTTTCTGGCTTACTTCACTCTGTATAATATGCTCCAGTTTCATCCACCTCATTAGAACTGATTCACATGTACTCTTTTTAATGGCTGAGTAATACCCCAGTGTGTATATGAACCACAGCTTTCTTATCCATTCATCTGCTGATGGACATCTAGGTTGCTTCCATGTCCTGGCTATTATAAACAGTGCTGTGATGAACATTGGGGTAAACATGTCTCTTTCAGTTCGGTTTCCTCAGTGTATATGCCCAGCAGTGGGATTGCTGGATCATAAGGCAGTTCTATTTCCAGTTTTTTAAGGAATTGTTTTCTGAATGTTGAGCTTTAAGCCAACTTTTTCACTCTCCACTTTCACTTTCATCAAGAGGCTTTTTAGTTCCTCTTCACTTTCTGCCATAAGGGTGATGTCATCTGCATGCCTGAGGTTATTGATATTTCTCCCAGCAATCTTGATTCCAGCTTGTGTTTCTTCCAGTCCAGCATTTCTCATGATGTACTCTGCATATAAGTTAAATAAGCTGGGTGACAATATACAGCCTTGACGTACTCCTGTTCCTATTTGGAACCAGTCTGTTGTTCCATGTCCAGTTCTAACTGTTGCTTCCTGACCTGCATACAAATTTTTCAAGAGGCAGGTCAGGTGGTCTGGTATTCCCATCTCTTTCAGAATTTTCCACAGTTTATTGTGATCCACACAGTCAAAAGCTTTGCCATAGTCAGTAAAGCAGAAATAGACGTTTTTCTGGAACTCTCTTGCTTTTTCCATGATCCAGCGGATGACGCTTACTCCTTGGAAGGAAAGTTATGAGCAACCTAGATAGCATATTGAAAAGCAGAGACATTACTTTGCCTACAAAAGTCCGTCTAGTGAAGGCTGTGGTTTTTCCTGTGGTCATGTATGGACGTGAGAGTTGGACTGTGAAGAAGGCTGATCACCGAAGAATTGATGCTTTTGAACTGTGGTGTTGGAGAAGACTCTTGAGAGTCCCTTGGACTGCAAGGAGATCCAACCAGTCCATTCTGAAGGAGATCAGCCCTGGGATTTCTTTAGAAGGAATGATGCTAAAGCTGAAACTCCAGTACTTTGGCCACCTCATGCGAAGAGTTGACTCAATGGAAAAGACTCTGATGCTGGGAGGGATTGGGGGCAGGAGGAGAAGGGGACGACAGAGGATGAGATGGCTGGATGGCATCACTGACTCAATGGACGTGAGTCTGAGTGAACTCCAAGAGTTGGTGATGGACAGGGCTGTGATTCATGGGGTCGCAAAGAGTTGGACACGACTGAGCGACTGAACTGAACTGAACTGAAACTTGGAGTCATTGATCGGTTTTAAGCAAGGGATTGATATCATGGCATACACTTGAGAAATTAAGATATGTTAGAAATTATTAACATTGGAGGCAGAAAGACAAGATATAACAGAAATTTTAGTGAGAAGTGAGAGTGTCCTTCATTAGGGTAACTGCTTTGGGGGTGGAAGAGCCTAGACAAATTACCAGTGAATATGGGGTGTAGACTCTAGATTACATGCCTTGATATAGCAGGAGAACTCTTTATTCATTGAGTGGGTGATTGTATCATTACTTAAAATTAGGATCATAATGAGGAAGACTGGATGGTGGGAGTAGTAAGACAAATAATGAATTTAATGTCTGAAAAGTGATGATTACCAGTAGAAAATTGGATGTATACCTGAAGCTCAGGAAAAATGAGCTTTGAAAATGTAAATTTAGGAGTCACATATGTATATATATATATATTGCTGTCTGTTTTTATTAATAGATTGGAAAAATTATTCTGTGGGATTTTGAAATCGTCACCTGAGTAGTATGTGAAACTTCTTTGTTATTTAAGTAATATATTAAACATCAGAGGCACATGAATAATTTAAAATGGTTTCAGATAATCCATTTCCTCCTTTTTATCTTTTTAATAGAAAATGTATAGGTTGTCCATTACGTATCAATCAAGAAGACACATTGTCATATGCTCATATTAACAGGAAATTGAATATGAGCCATTACAATGAAGGCTTATAGTCATTTAAAGTGACAATGACTTAGACTGTTGGAAAACTTTAAAATATTTTTCAGCAAAACCGAAGTCATCTTATACATTTGGGAGTATTTTTGCAAGAAATCTCAAAATTACAACAAAATGACATTGTGCTGTCCATTTTGAGAAACTATAATTGAATAGGAAAGTACCAGAAAGTGCAATCATTTTATATCAAAGTACTTACATGGTGGGAAAAAGCATCTTTAGAAAAATGAGTTAACATGTAAATGATAAACTAATCAAATGGTCCTTGAAATGGAACTTATTGCTGATAATGACTTTTTTCAAACATTGCAAGTATGCCAAGTTGATCCAGTCATGTCTGACTCTTTGCTATCCTATGGACTTTAGCCTGCCAGGCTCCTCTGTCCATGGGCTTCTCCAGGCAAAAATACTGGAGTGGATTGCCATGTCCTCCTTCAGGGACTATTCCCAGCCCAGATCGAACCCAAGTCTCTTACATGTCCTGCATTGGCAGGAGAGTTCTTTACCACTAGCACCACGCAGGTTTTGTATAAAATTAAAAAATATATATATATATATAGTAAAAACTGTTTAGTAGATTCAACAGTATTCTAGTGATTCAAAAAGAAAGAATAACATTGAATACTTACTGAATTATATTCATGTATAAAGTTTCCTAAATTGTGTTTCACTAATGTAGATTTCCCCTACTTCAAAAGAGCAGAAAATTAACACAGTGTGGATAAGCAACAAGTATCTCAACATTATGACTTTATATACCTAATCAATTCAGTCTCTCAGTCATGTACAACTCTTTGCGACCCTGTGGAGTGCAGCACGCCAGGCTCCCCCTGTCCATCACCAACTCCTGGAGCTTGATCAAACTCATGTACATCCAGTCGGTGATGCCACCAGCCATCTCATCCTCTGTCATCCCCTTCTCCTCCTGCCTTCAATCTTTCCCAGCATCAGGGTCTTTTTCAATGAGTCAGTTCTTTGCATCAAGTGGCCAAAGTATTGGAGTTTCAGCTCAGGATCAGTCCTTTCAATGAATATTCAGGACTGATTTCCTTTAGGATGTACTGGTTGGATCTCCTTGCAGTCCAAGGGACTCTCAAGAGTCTTCTCCAATACCACATTTCAAAAGCATCAATTCATCCATGCTCAGCTTTCTTTCTAGTCCAACTCTCACATCCATACATGACTTCTGGAACAACCATAGCCTTGACTAGATGGACCTTTGTAAGCAAAGTAACGTCTTTGCTTTTTAATACACTGTCTAGGTTGGTCATAGCTTTTCTTCCAAGAAGCAAGCACCTTTTAATTTTATGGCTGCAAATACTCTCCGTGGTGATTATGGAGCCCAAGAAAATAAAGTCTGTCACTGTTTGCATTGTTTCCCCATCTATTTGCCATGAAGTGATGGGACCACATGCCATAATCTTTGTTTTTTCTAATGTTGAGTTTTAAGCCATCTTTTTAACTCTCCTCTTTCATTTTCTTCAAGAGGCTCTTAAGTTCCTCTTTGCTTTCTGCCATAAGGGTGATGTCATCTGCATATCTGAGGTTATTGATATTTCTCTCAGCAGTCTAGATTCCAGCTTATGCTTCATCAAGCCCGGCATTGTGCTTGATATACTCTGCATATAAGTTAAATAAGCAGGGTGACTATATACAGCTTTGACGTGCCCCTTTCCCAACTTGGAACCAGTCCGTTGTTCCATATCCGGTTCTAACTTTTGCTTCTTGACGTGCATACAGATTTCTCAGGAGGCAGGTTAGGTGGGCTTCCATTATAGCTCAGTTGGTAAGAATCTGCCTGCAATGAAGGAGACCCTGGTTCAATTCCTGGGTCAGGAAGAACCCCTGCAGAAGGGATAGGCTACCCACTCAAGTATTCTTGGGCTTCCCTTGTGGCTTAGCTGGTAAAGAATCGCCTGCAATGCAGGAGACCTGGGTTCAATCCCTGGGTTAGGATGATTCCCTGGAGAAGGGAAAGGCTACCCACTCCAGTATTCTGGCCTGGAGAATTCCATGAACTGTATAGAATATAACTAATAGCATGAATATACTCTCATAGTTGAAATAATTTGTCTACAATTCACTTGGCTAAATAATTCTAGGTACTTTATTGGTGAACACATGGAAGACGCCAATTTTCCAATGCAGTTGAAAGATTTCTAAATTTTAATTAACTACCAAAGTTTACTCATGATTCCTCCCACCATTGCACCTTATAAATTGCACCAGATTGTGTATGCAATTTGGAGCAAATGGGATTGTGACTGAGGTTCTGATTGTGGCAAATCAAGTTGCTTTAGCCATTTCCTGTGCCAGCACTGGCCCTACTTCCCACCTTTCCTTCCCCAAAGAGCTCTACCACAGCTTTATCTTTCCCTGAGAATAATTTCCCTTGGACATTGGGAATGCTAAGTACTCTTTTGAGTTTACAAATTCTGTCATTTCTTCTTCAGGAGTAATAGTATTTCCTCCTATTCTTTTTCAGGTCTGTATAGTTATGAATTTTCTGAAACCATCAATATTCCTATCCTCATCCTCAACCCAGCTTGATAATAAATAAAAAAGCATACATAATAAGTAAAAAGCCAAGGAATTTGCTATGAAAACACTCTTGAAAATGGCTGATTTCCTTACAAAAGCTACAATACCTAAAGGCTAACAATTTTTCAGTGTAACCGTACCATTTGTTCTGCATCTGTTCATCTTTATCTCCCAGACTTAGGACTCTGTTACATCTGTCACTTAAGTTGTATTCCATTCTGGAGTACAGGTTTTAAAATCACTTAACTTTTAAGGAAGATCATTTAATTCTAACTCTAAAAGACCCTGTTTTGAAAATTTATAGTCATTCATACTTTTGGGGGGCTTCCCTGGTGGCTCAGATGGTAAAGAATCCACCTACAATGCGGGAGACCTGGGTTTGATCCCTGGGTTGGGAATATCCCCTAGAGGAGAGCATGGCAACCTATTGTAGTATTCTTCCCAGGAGAATTTCATGGACAGAGGAATCTGGCGGGGTACAGTCCATGGAGTAGCAAAGTCAGACAGGACTGAGTGACTAAACACAGCACATACTTTAAGGAATGCTTCAAAAATTCTAGTTTCTTTGTTCTTGCCAGTATCGATTAGTAGTAAGAATTATATAATTTTTAGTGATATGTTTCAAGGAAGGCAATGCCATTAAGATAATAAATCATGAGGGTCAAAATTAGGAATGAAGTGTAACATATAAAATACTGAAGTGTAACATATAAAAATGCAGCTACCTGCTTTACTCATGTGTAAAATGAATACCCTTACAAAGGGTCTCTGATTGAATCTAGTCTAGTATTTTAACTTTCTATTAGGAAAAGTTAAGGCATTTATAGTTCCATTTATTAATATTTGTTCTAGAGTATTTGTTTTAAAATTAAACATTTTATAAAAGCTATTAATATATACTTAAATACATTTAAAAATTAAATAATTATTTATCTCTTTGCCCTGTCCTTTGATGTTCAATATTCTGGAAAACATCTGTCAATCTTAACAATGTGGATAATAGATTAGATGACTCCTTAGTCCCTTTTAGCTTTAACATTTTATGGAGGCCTGTGGGAAGTCCTTCTTCACAAGAAGGATCTTCAGTGCAGTTTAGAAATATTATCCATGCCTGTTTTTCAAGAAGGGAGGAAGTTCAGAGTTTGAATGGCACTAATGAAGCTCCTTGCTGGGTAACACAGAGCAAGCAATTTAAGACTGTTGCCGTGAATGAATCTCTAAAATGCAGTAACCAGTTTGACACTCTGAGTGTACTGTTCTTATAACAAAGACCCTTTCTCACCTTTCTTCTTCACATTGGAAGAAAGAAATACACAAGTATAGGCAAGTATAATCTATTGGAATGTGTTTTAATGATTTTAAAAACTATGCTAATCTTCACATTAATAGATATCATCCCCACATCATCACCACTTCCATGTTTACTGTATCCCTGAGTTTTCTGTATCCCTGCTTTCATCTGATTAGGGGAAAGTAACCTCAGTCCCGTTTTTTTCTACTTCTAGAAAGCACCTGATTTACCCATTTATCCTTCAAAGATTAGCTCAGTTCAGTTCAGTTGCTCAGTCGTGTCTGACTCTTTGTGACCCCATGAACGGCAGCACGCCAGGCCTCTGCTAGCCAATGTCTTTTCTTGGAAGCCTCCTCAGAAATATGAACACTGATGTAATGCCTTTGGAGCTCTACTTCATGGCATATATGCTTCTTGTTATCTTGTGTGACTTCTAATACCCCTCTCATATATATATATATAAATGATCAAAGTTATGACTATAATCCCATGAATTCGACTGAGGTCAACACTGCATCTTAGTATACAGAATCTGGCCAGGGGTTAGGAAAAGATATGGACCCAGTCATGTTTTTCTTTGGGTCCATGTCTTTTCCTAACCCCTGGCCAGATTCTGTATACTAAGATGCAGTGTTGACCTCAGTCGAATTCATGGGATTATAGTCATAACTTTGATCATTTGGAAACTGTCTTTCCCCTTCTCCCTTTATTTTCCTTCTTATCATCTATCTCTTACTCCTGTTCATGAGCTTTTAATATGACTTGCATGCTAAGTCGTTTCAGTCATGTCTGACTCTTTGTGACCCTATGGACTGTAGCCTGCCAGGCTCCTCTGTCTGTGAGGATTCTCCAGGCAAGAATACTGGAGTGGGTTGCCATTTCCTCCTCCAGGAAATCTTCCCAGGGATTGAACCCGCATCTCTTACATCTCTTGCATTGGCAGGTAGGTTATTTACCACTATCACCACCTTGGAAGCCTGTTAACAATATACTTTAAAATATTGCAGCACTTGTGACATTTAAATATTTTTACTTTCCCAATTAAAACAATGTGAATTTTGTTCATAATTGTATATTTCCTGAATATTTGCCTCAATATTGTAAGTCACCTTGTTTGCCAGGAGAAAAAAAAATTTTCTCTGGAATTCTTCAGAATGATTTCCTTCCCTTAGATCAGCTTTTTTTTTCTGCATTCCCAGTTAGCTAATTTATGCCTTAACCAGAGAATCAAAGCAGACTTCACTTTCTTCATTACTTCCTCTACATCTTGTGTTACCTATATCAAAGTTCTTTTTTCTAAATAAAATCTCCCATAGTATTTTGTGATCTATAAATTTTTTAAGTCCAGATTCCCTGGAATCACATGTAAGGCGCTCTGTGACCTGGAAGTGAGCTAATAAAAGGTATCTCCTCCCTGTACTTTGTACTTCATTACAAACCTCCTGTTGCATTAAAAGAAAAATACTCCTAAGGATTATGTTTCATGTTTTTGTGCATTTTGTCAGGCTTTCTTCTCTGTTTGCATTTCCTCTCTTTTTCTGTACCTGGCCAGTCCCTATTCATCTTGTAGATCTTAAATAGCATTACCTCCTGAAAATTTTTTCATTTCCCCTTGCATTCCCTCAGTGATCCCTCTTCTAGGCCTGCAATAAATA
Organism: Bos taurus; assembly: GCF_002263795.3. Lineage (NCBI taxonomy): Eukaryota > Metazoa > Chordata > Mammalia > Artiodactyla > Bovidae > Bos > Bos taurus. The sequence continues at coordinate 101,604,836 of NC_037329.1, forward strand.
TTACTGAAATTCATTATTTTACATTTCTGTCTGCTTCAGTCCTTGAAGCTGGGGCTTGTAGATAGATATCTGGGACCTGATATAGAGCCAGATACATAGGAGACAATCAAGAGAATGTTGGTTAAAAAAAAAAAAAAGAATCTTTCATTTCTACTTAAAAACTTCATTTGGAATATATATAGATTTATGTGTGTGTGTGTGTGTTATTTTAAAATATATTCTCTGGTGTTTTAATATATATTTTTGTGTCTGAGTAGAATAGAATAAAGATTGTAGTGGTTTTGGAGTTCATCTAATAGTATAGTAACCATATCCACATCTGTGTGTTCATCTGTCTATCTATCTAAATTATCTCATGGTTTTAGAAGGCTCTTTAGATTTGACAGTCAATGTTTGACAAATTATAAATATAACTGTACTATTGAATAAGGATAATAGTTGGGTTTTTTGAGGGGATACAATACATTTCAGATTATAATTTAGAAACATATATAATTTACCTTTTGAAGGATGCAAATGATAGGCTGCTATTCCATCAAATATAACAATAACAAACTGAAAAGAATTCATATTCTCACCTATGAACTCTCTTACCTCCAGTATCATGCAATTAATTCTAACTCACTGAGGAGATGTGCTGAAAAATTTAACATCATGTGGTTACTTCCATTAATAATACCGCCTTTTTTGGGTCAATTTTAATAACAATTGAGTTTCTCCAGCTGGAAAAAGTTAGACAAAGACAGATAGACCGGTAACTCCTTATTGTCAATTAGCTTGAGAAGAAATGTAGCTTTTCTTTCATCATATATCAAACTTGACACGTTTGTCACTTTGCAGTTTACTTTAAAAAGTTTCATATGCCATCAGTTTAGGTAATTGAAGTTTAACATGGCTCTTGAGCTAAGTTTTAGAATTTTCCTGTTATAACACATGAATCTCTTTGTACTAACTATAAAGTCATACTCGCGTAGAAACAAGTATTCCTAGACATTGAATAAATTATATCACTGTTTCAAGTAACACAGTGAACTTAAAATTCCAACTAGGCCAACAAATATTAGAATTTAGACATTCTAAGGCTTGTTTCACTATATTCCCTGGAAATATGAATCAAGTAATCCTTATACATAAATGGCAGAATTAACTGTTGTGTGGATTAGATGACAATTTTTGTTAAAATTGAAAGTATTTCTTCTGCAAGTTATTGCATTCATTATGCAATCATATATCAAAGTTTACCCTGATCACCACTGTGTACTTCATCAATGTGGTTTTGTGCTTCATTAATTAATAGCTGACAGAAAGTTAATGTTCATCATGTGTCAATCTCCTCAGGATAGATCATTTTGTTATTCAATGTCAAATCACAAAGTAATATCAATTATGAGCAACATTTCTTTATTTTGCTTCTTCGAACTGGAAAAGGTCAGTTTTCTTTCCAATCCCAAAGAAAGGCAATGCTAAAGGATGTTCAAACTACCACACAATTGCACTCATCTCACAGGCTAGCAAAGTAATGCACCAAGCTAGGCTTCAACAGTACATGAACTGAGAATTTCCAGATGTTCAAGCTGGACTTAGAAAAGACAGAGGAGCAAGAGATCCAATTGCCAAAATCCTCTGGATCATAGAAAAAGCAAGAGAGTTCCAGAGAAACAAGTACTCCTGCTTTATTGACTACACTAATGCCTTTGGCTGTGTGGATCACAGCAAACTGAAAAATTCTTCAAGAAATGGGAATACCAAACCACCTTTCTCTGCCTCCTGAAAAATATGTATGCAGATCAAGAAGCAACAGTTAGAACCGGAGATGGAACAATGGACTGGTTCCAAATTGGGAAAGGAGTATGTCATGTATGGTCACCTTGCTTATTTAACTTATGCAGGGTACATCTTGCAAAATTCTGGGCTGGACGGGAAGCACAAGATTGCAGGGAGAAATATCAATAACCTCAGATATACAGATGACACAACCCTTATGGCAGAAAGCAAAGAGGAACTGAAGAGTCTCTTGATGAAAGTGAAAAAGGAGAGTGAAAAACCTGGCTTAAAACTCAATGTTCAAAAAGCAAAGATCATGGCATATGGTCCCATCACTTCATGGTAAATAGATGGGGAAACAATGGAAACAGTGACTGACTTTATTTTCTTGGGCTCCATAATCACTGTGGATGGTGACTGAAGCCATGAAATTAAAAGATGCTTGCTCCTTGGAAGAAAAGCCATGAGAAATCTAGACAGCTTAATAAAAAGCAGAGATATTACTTTGCCAATGAAGGTCCATCTAGTCAAACCTATGGTTTTTCCAATTGTCATGTATGGATGTGAGAGTTGGACCATAAAGAAAGCTGAGCACTGAAGAATTGATGCTTCTGAACTGTGGTTTTGGAGAAGATTCTTGAGAGTCCCTTGGACTGCAAGAAGATCAAACCAATCAATTCTAAAGGAAATCAGTACTGAATATTCATTGGAAGGAATGATGCTGAAGCTGAAGCTCCAATACTTTGGCCACCTGATGGGAAGAACTGACTCATTGGGGAAAGACAAAAAAAAAAAAAACAAAAAACCCTGATGCTGGGAAAGATTGAAGGCAGGAAAAGAAGGGGACGACAGAGGATGAGATTGTGGCATCAGAAGCTCTGGGAGTTGGTGATGGACAGGGAAGCCTGGAGTGCTGCAGTCCATGCTGTCAGAGAGAGTTGGACACAAATGAGCAACTGAACTGAACTGATAGCAGATTCAAAGATTAAACTGATCAGATAAATAGAAAATACATTTCAATTTAATACGAAAAAAGCCCTGGCTCATTTCTCTATGGGGAATAATATCTCCTTGCTTTAGAGCATAAGGTGCCTATAAGCTTTGGGTAATGCTACAGAGATTGTTTAGGCTGATTTGAACCCTGAATAACTTTGTATTCTTGTCTCTCTTGGGAAATCTAACTTATTTTAAAATTTTGGTTTTTTACGGGCCCTTAAGGATGAAATTTTATGTAATAGCATTTTAGGTTTCTATGTAGATTTTATGTAGCCTTGAGTTGGTTGTCATGTTTACTTCAGTTAGCACTTCTGCTGCTTCAGAACATACTCATTTTTTAGTATAAAAACTGTAAATGGGAGATCGAAATCCTTTAAATCTGAGGCCTCTCTCTGATCTGAATTTCAGATGGTGTTTTTAGGACTGACATTTAAGAATATGATAGAATATGATTAAAAAAAGTTTCACATTAAAACAACTGAAGTACAAAATTTTAGTAATTTTGGATGCTCATTTAATTATTCCTTAGTGAAGTGATAGTCGCTCAGTCATGTCCAACTCTTTGCAATGCCATGGCATCACCTACTTGATAGACTGTAGCCTATCAGGCTCCTCTGCCCATGGGATTTTCCAGGCAAGAATACTGGAGTGAGTTGCCATTTCCTTCTCCAGGGGATCTTCCTGACCTAGGGATTGAACCCAAGTCTCGAACATTGCAGGTGGATTCTTTACTGTCTGAGCCATCATTGGAATATATTTAATTTAAAATGTATGTCAGTTTCTGCTGTACATCAAAATGATTTAGTTATACATATACATTTATCCCCTGGAGAAGGATATGGCAACCCACTCCATTATTCTTTCCTCAAGAATCCCTTGGGCAGAGGAGCCTGATGAGCTATAGTCCATGGGGTTGCAGAGACTTAGAGATTAAACAGCACAGCGTATATATATATCCACTCATTCTTAGATTCTTTCCCCATATAGGTCATTACTTAATATTGAGAAGAGTTTCCTACTGTATACCGTAGGTTCTTATTAGCTATTTAGTTTATATATAGTGGTGTGATTACGTTAATCTCATTAAGGATTCTAAGTGGTACCTGTGTCCTTGTGGGTTGTTTGGTATTGGAAGGTAAGGGAAAGGAGATCTATGGAAGTCAAAGGCACTGAGTGAGCTCTGAAATAGGTATGCACCAATTTGGAAGCAATGCAACTTGATATCCTAGTTAATGTTATCAGGCCTTTGAAATTAAATACACTTCCATCAGTCTGCTTCCATAGTCATGAAGCAAACTTCTGATTATTTGACACCCCTCTTAATAATTTTTTTTGCAGAGAAAATGCCTTGTCAGCTAAACAGTGGCCAGCCAATCCTCCTAGTTATGAAAGGGCTGGAGGTTACAAAGGCATTTCGCTGAGACTTGTGAAAATAAAATGGCCAGAATAGAAATATAAGATATTACTTTTTAAGGGGACAAAATTTTGACTTTTTAAAATGAGGAAAAACTGAAATAAAACTGATATGAGAATCTGCCTCAGTAAATTGCTGTCTAATGACAGCAATTCAGTAGAACTTTACTCACTGTAGATTTTGGTACCTAAATTCTTATTTGTATTGAAAGAGATTCATTCATTCATAAGTTTATTCATTTGTTAAGATAACACATAATTATTGCATACATTATTGATCATGGCACTTTACTGG